>NW_027598344.1:0-47073 GCF_964194155.1 Cetorhinus maximus | reverse complement strand
TCCCCCCCTTTAAACTCCCCATGATCTCAATCTCTGTCCCATTAATCTGCCCGTGATTTTCATTCCTCTATCCCTTTAAAACCTCCCCGTTCTCATTCTCTGTCCATTTAACATCCCTGTGTTCTCATTCTCTGTCCCTTTATCCTCCTCGTGATCTCACGATCTGTCCCTTTCACCTCCCCGTGTTCTCACATTCTGTCCTTTTAACGTCCCCTGTGATCTCACTCTCTGTCCCTCAAACTTCACGTGATCTCACTCTTTGTCCCATTAACCAACCCTTGAATCTCATTCTCAGTCCCATTAACCTCCCCGTGATATCACTCTCTGTCCCTTTAACCTTCCCGTGATCTCAATCTCTGTCCCCTTAATCTCCCCGTGATCTCACTCTGTCACTTTAAACTCCCCGTGATCTCACTCTCTGTCCCTTTAATCTTCCCATGATCTCACTCTCTGTCCCTTTAGCCTCCCTGTGATCTCACTCTCTGTTCATTTAACCTCCCCGTGATCTCACTCTCTGTCCAATTAACTTACCCTGATCTCATTCTCTGTCCCTTTAACCTTCCCGTGATCTCACTCTGTCCCCTTTAACCTCCCGGTGATCTCACTCTCTGTCCCTTTAACCTCCCCGTGATCTCCTCTCTGTCCCATTAACCTCCTCGTGATCTCAATCTCTGTACCTTAAACCTCGCAGTCATCTCACTCACTGTCCCTTTAACCTCCCCGTGATCTCACTCTCTGTCCCGTTAACCTTCCCCGTGATCTCAGTCTTTGTCCCTTTAAACTTCCCTTGATCTCACTCTCTGTCCCTTTGACCTCCCCGTGATCTCACTCTCTGTCCCTTTAACCTCCCCGTGATCTCACTTCTCTGTCCCTTTGACCTCCCCGTGATCTCACTCTCTGTCCCTTTAACCTCCCCGTGATCTCCAATCTCTGTCCCATTAACCTCCCCGTGATCTCACTCACTATCCCTTTCACCTCCCCTTGATCTCACTCTCTATCCCATTAACTTTTCCGTGATCGCATTCACTCTCCCTTAAACCTCCCAGTGATCTCACTCTCTGTCCCTTAATCTCCCCGTGAACTCATTCTCTGTTCATTTAACCTCCCCGTGATCTCACTCTCTGTCCCTTTAACTTACCCTTGATCTCACGCTCTGTCCCTTTAAACTCCCCGTCATCTCACTCTCTCTCCCTTTAACCTTCCCTGATCTCACTCTGTCCCCTTTAACCTTCCCTGATCTCATTCTCTGTTCCTTTAACTGTTCCCCTGATCTCCATCTCTGTCCCTTTAATAGTCCCTGCTCTCTCTCTGTCCCTTTAGCTGTCCCTGATATCACTCTTTGTCCCTTTAACTGTCCCACTGATCTCACTCTCTGTCCCTTTAACTGTCCCCCGATCCCACTCTCTGTCCCTTTAATAGTCCCTGATCTCTCTCTGTCCCTTAAGCTGTCCCTTATCTCACTCCCTGTACCTTTAACCTCCCCATGATCTCACAATCTGTCCCTTTAACATTACCGTGATCTCACCCTCTGTCCATTTAACCTCCCCGTGATCACATTCTCTGTCCCTTTTACCTCCCCGTGACCTCACTCTCTGTCCCTTTAACCTCCCCGTGATCTCACTCTCTGTCCCTTTACCTCCCCGTGATCTCACCTCTCTGTCCCATTAACCTCCCCTTAATTTCATTCTCTGTCCCATTTAACTCCCCGTGATCTCTGTCTTTCCATTTAAACTCTCCGTGTTCTCACTCTCTGTCCCTTTAACCTCACAGTGATATCACCCTCTGTCCCTTTAACCTCCCCATGATCTCATTCTCTTTCCCTTTAAACTCCCCGTGATCTCACTCTCTGTCCCTTTAACCTCATCGTGATCTCACGCTCTGTCCCTTTAAAATACCCGTGATCTCACTGTCTCTCCCTTTAACTTCCCGTGATCTCAAACTGTCCCTTTACCTTCCCTGATCTCATTCTCTGTTCCTTTAACTGTTCCCCTGATCTCCATCTCTGTCCCTTTAATAGTCCCTTCTCTCTCTCTGTCCCTTAGCTGTCCCTGATATCACTCTTTGTCCCTTTAACTGTCCCCTGATCTCACTCTCTGTCCCTTTAACTGTCCTCCGATCCCACTCTCTGTCCCATTAATAGTCCCTGATATCTCTCTGTCCCTTTAGCCCTCCCTGAACTCACTCTCTGTCCCTTTAACCTCCCCATGATCTCACAGTCTGTCCCTTTAACATTCCCGTGATCTCACCCACTGTCCATTTAACCTCCCCATGATCACATTCTCTGTACCTTTATCCTCCCCGTGATCTCACTCTCTGTCCCTTTAATCTCCCCGTGAACTCATTCTCTGTTCATTTAACCTCCCCGTGATCTCACTCTCTGTCCCTTTAACTTACCCTTGATCTCACGCTCTGTCCCTTTAAACTCCCGTCATCTCACTCTCTCTCCCTTTAACCTTCCCCTGATCTCACTCTGTCCCTTTAACCTTCCCTGATCTCATTCTCTGTTCCTTTAACTGTTCCCCTGATCTCCATCTCTGTCCCTTTAATAGTCCCTGCTCTCTCTCTGTCCCTTTAGCTGTCCCCTGATATCACTCTTTGTCCCTTTAACTGTCCCACTGATCTCACTCTCTGTCCCTTTAACTGTCCCCCGATCCCACTCTCTGTCCCTTTAATAGTCCCTGATCTCTCTCTGTCCTTTAGCTGTCCCTGATCTCACTCCCTGTACCTTTAACCTCCCCATGATCTCACAATCTGTCCCTTTAACATTTCCGTGATCTCACCCTCTGTCCATTTAACCTCCCCGTGATCACTTCTCTGTCCCCTTTTACCTCCCCGTGACCTCACTCTCTGTCCCTTTAACCTCCCCGTGATCTCACTCTCTGTCCCTTTTACCTCCCCGTGATCTCACTCTCTGTCCCATTAACCTCCCCTTAATTTCACTCTCTGTCCCCTTTTAACTCCCCGTGATCTCTGTCTTTCCATTTAACTCCCCGTGTTCTCACTCTCTGTCCCTTTAACCTCACAGTGATATCACCCTCTGTCCTTAACCTCCCCATGATCTCATTCTCTTTCCCTTAAACCTCCCCGTGATCTCACTCTCTGTCCCTTTAACCTCATCGTGATCTCACGCTCTGTCCCTTTAAAATACCCGTGATCTCACTGTCTCTCCCTTTAACCTTCCCGTGATCTCAAACTGTCCCTTTAACCTTCCTGATCTCATTCTCTGTTCCTTTAACCTGTTTCCCCCTGATCTCCATCTCTGTCCCTTTAATAGTCCCTTCTCTCTCTCTGTCCCTTTAGCTGTCCCTGATATCACTCTTTGTCCCTTTAACTGTCCCCCTGATCTCACTCTCTGTCCCTTTAACTGTCCTCCGATCCCACTCTCTGTCCCATTAATAGTCCCTGATATCTCTCTGTCCCTTTAGCCCTCCCTGAACTCACTCTCTGTCCCTTTAACCTCCCCATGATCTCACGGTCTGTCCCTTTACATTCCCGTGATCTCACCCTCTGTCCATTTAACCTCCCCATGATCACATTCTCTGTACCTTTATCCTCCCCGTGATCTCACTCTCTGTCCCAATATTCCCCATGATTTAGCACACTGTCCCTTTAACATCCCGTGATCTCACTCGCTGTCCAATTAAAGCTCACCGTGATATCAATCTCTGTCCTTTAACCTGCCCGTGATCTCATTCTCTGTCCCTTTAACCTCCCCGTGTTCTCACTCTCTGTCCCTTTAACCTCCCCGTGATCTCACTCTCCGTCCCTTTAACCTCCCCGTGTTCTCTGTCTTTCCATTTAAACTCCCCGTGTTCTCACTCTCTGTCCCTTTAACCTCACCGTGATATCACCCTCTGTCCCTTTAGCCTCCCAGTCATCTCACTCTCTTTCCCATTAAGCTCCCAGTGGTCTCACTCTCTTTCCCTTTAACCTCCCCGTGATCTCACTCTCTGTCCCTTTTACCTCCCCGTGATCTCACTCTCTGTCCCTTTAACCTCTCCATGATCTCACTCTCTGTCCCTTTTAACTCCCATGATCTCAATCTCTGTCCCTTTCACCTCCCCGTATTTCTCACTAACTGTCCCTTTAAACTCCCCATGATCTCAATCTCTGTCCCTTTAATATCCCCGTGATCTCATTCTCTTTCCCTTTAACCTCCCCGTGATCTCACTCTCTGTCCCTTTAACCTCATCGTGATCTCACTCTCTGTCCCTGTAACCTCCTCGTGATCTCACTCTCTGTCCCTTTAACTTCCCCGTGATCTCACTCTCTGTCCCTTTAACCTTCCTGTGATCTCACCCTCTGTCCCTTTAACCTCCCCGTGATCTCACTCTCTGTCCATTTACCCTCCCCATCTTCCTATTCTCTGTCCCTTTAACTGCCCCGTGAACTCACTCTCTGTCCCTTTAACCTCTCCGTGATCTCACTCTCTGTCCCATTAACCTCTCCGTGATCTCACTCTCTGTCCATTTTACCTCCCCGTGATCTCACTCTCCGTCCCATTAAACTCCCCGTGATCTCACTCTCTCTCCCTTTAATTTCCCTGTGATCTCACTCCCTGTCCCTTTAACCTCCCCGTGATCTCACTCTCTGCCCCTTTAACCTCCCCGTGATCTCACTGTCTGTCCATTTAACATCCCCGTGATCTCACTCTCTTTCAATTTAACCTTCCCGTGATCTCACTCTGTCCCTTTAACCTTCCCTGATCTCATTCTCTTTTCCTTTAACTGTTCCCCTGATCTCAATCTCTGTCCCATTAATTGTCCCCTTGATATCACTCTCAGTCCATTTAACTAGTCCCCGATCTCACTCTCTGTCCCTTTAAAAGTCCCTGCTCTCTCTCTGTCCCTTTAGCTGTCCCTTATCTCACTCTCAGTCCCTTTAACCTCCTCGTGATCTCACTCTCTGTCCATTTAAACTCCCCGTGATTTCTCTCTGTTGCTTTAACCTCCTCGTAATCTCTCTCTGTCCCTTTAACCACCCAGTGATCTCACTCTATCTCCCTTTAACGTCTCCGTGATCTCACTCTTTGTCCCGTTAAACTCCCCGTGATCTCACTCTCTTTCCCTTTAAAACTCCCTATTATCTCACAGTCTGTCCCTTTAACATTCCCGTGTTCTCACCCTCTGTCCATTTAACCTCCCCGTGATCACACTCTCTATACCTTTAACGTCCCCGTGATCTCACTCTCCGTCCCTTTATCCTCCCCGTGATCTCACTCTCTGTCCCATTAACGTCCGCATAATCACACTCTCTGTCCGTTTAACGTAAATGTGACCTCACTCTCTGTCCATTTAACCTCCCCATCATCTAACTCTCTGTCCCTTTAAACACCCCGTGATCTCACTCTCTGTCCCTTTAACTTCCCCGTGATCTAACTCTCTGTCCCTTTAACCGCACCGTGATCTCTCTCTCTGTCCCTTTAAACTCCCCATATTCTCACTATCTGTCCCTTTAAACTCCCCATGATCTCAATCTCTGTCCCATTAATCTGCCCGTGATTTCATTCTCTATCCCTTTAACCTCCCCGTGATCTCATTCTCTGTCCCTTTAACATCCCTGTGTTCTCATTCTCTGTCCCTTTAACCTCCTCGTGATCTCACGATCGGTCCCTTTCACCTCCCCGTGATCTTACTCTCTATCCCTTTAACCTCCCCGTGATCTCTTTCTTTCCCTTTAAACTCCCTGTGTTCTCACTTTCTGTCCTTTTAACGTCCCCGTGATCTCACTCTTTGTCCCATTAACCAACCCTTGATCTCATTCTCAGTCCCATTAACCTCCCCGTGATATCACTCTCTGTCCCTTTAACCTTCCCGTGATCTCAATCTCTGTCCCCTTAATCTCCCCGTGATCTCACTCTGTCACTTTAAACTCCCCGTGATCTCACTATCTGTCCCTTTAATCTTCCCATGATCTCATTCTCTGTCCCTTTAACCTCCCCGTGATCTCACTCTCTGTCCCTTTAACCTCATCGTGATCTCACGCTCTGTCCCTTTAAAATACCCGTGATCTCACTGTCTCTCCCTTTAACCTTCCCGTGATCTCAAACTGTCCCTTTAACCTTCCCTGATCTCATTCTCTGTTCCTTTAACTGTTCCCCTGATCTCCATCTCTGTCCCTTTAATAGTCCCTTCTCTCTCTCTGTCCCTTTAGCTGTCCCTGATATCACTCTTTGTCCCTTTAACTGTCCCCCTGATCTCACTCTCTGTCCCTTTAACTGTCCTCCGATCCCACTCTCTGTCCCATTAATAGTCCCTGATATCTCTCTGTCCCTTTAGCCCTCCCTGAACTCACTCTCTGTCCCTTTAACCTCCCCATGATCTCACGGTCTGTCCCTTTAACATTCCCGTGATCTCACCCTCTGTCCATTTAACCTCCCCATGATCACATTCTCTGTACCTTTATCCTCCCCGTGATCTCACTCTCTGTCCCAATATTCCCCCTGATTTAGCACACTGTCCCTTTAACATCCCCGTGATCTCACTCGCTGTACATTAAAGCTCACCGTGATATCAATCTCTGTCCCTTTAACCTGCCCGTGATCTCATTCTCTGTCCCTTTAACCTCCCCGTGTTCTCACTCATTTTCCCTTTCACCTCCCTTTGATCTCACTCTCTATCCCATTAGCTTTCCCATGATCGCATTCACTATCCCTTAAACCTCCCAGTGATCTCACTCTCTGTCCCTTTATCCTCCCCATGATCTCACTCTCTGTCCCTTTAATCTCCCCGTGAACTCATTCTCTGTTCATTTAACCTCACCGTGATCTCACTCTCTGTCCCTTTAACTTACCCTTGATCTCACTCTCTGTCCCTTTAAACTCCCCATGATCTCACTCTCTCTACCTTTAACCTTCCTGTGATCTCACTCTGTCCCTTTAACCTTCCCTGATCTCATTCTCTGTTCCTTTAACTGTTCCCCTGATCTCCATCTCTGTCCCTTTAATAGTCCCTGCTCTCTCTCTGTCCCTTTAGCTGTCCCTGATATCACTCTTTGTCCCTTTAACTGTCCCACTGATCTAACTCTCTGTCCTGTTAATAGTCACTGATCTCAATTTTTGTTCCTTTAACTGTCCATGATTTCACTCTCTGTCCCTATAATTGTCCCTGATCTCAATCTCGGTCCATTTAACATTCCAGTGATCACACCCTCTGCCCCTTTAGCCTCCCCGTGATTTCACCCTATGTCCCTTTAACATTCCCGTAATCTCACCCTCTGTCCATTTAACCTCCCCGTGATCACACTCTCTGTACCTTTAACCTCCGCGTGATCTCACTCTCTGTCCCTTTAACGGCCCCGTGATCTCACTCTCCGTCCCTTTAACCTCCCCGTGATCTCACTCTCTGTACCATTAACGTCCGCGTAATCACATTCTTTGTCCCTTTAACGTACACGTGATCTCGCACTCTGTCCCTTTAACCTTCTCGTGATCTCACTCTCTGTCCATTTAACCTCCCCGTGATCGCTCTCCGTCGCTTTAACCTCCCCGTGATCTTACTCTATATCCATTTAACTTCCCAGTGATCTCACACTCTGTCCCTTTAATCTCCCTGATTTAGGACTCTGTCCCTTTAACCTCCCCGTGATCTCAGTCTGTGTCCCATTAACCTCCCCGTGATCTCATTCTCTCTCCCTTTAACCTCCCTGATCTAACTCTCTGTCCCATTAAACTACCCGTGATCTCACTCTCTGTCCCTTTAAAATCCCCGTGATCTCACTCTCTGTCCCATTAACCTCCCCGTGATCTCACTCTCTGTCCCTTTAACCTCCCCGTGATCTCACTCTCTTTCCATTTAACTTCCCCGTGATCTCACTCTCTGTCCCTTTAATCTCCCCGATTTAGCACTCTGTCCCTTCAACATCCCCGTGATCTCACTCTCTGTCCCTTAAAGCTCACCGTGATAACAACCACAGTCCCTTAAACCTGCCCGTGATCTCATTCTCTATCCGTTTAACCTCCCCGTGATCTCACTCTCTGTCCCTTTAACCTGCCCGTGATCTCACTTTCTGTCCCGTTAACCTCCTCGTGATCTCAGCCTCTGTCCCTTAAACCTCGCAGTCATCTCACTCACTGTCCCTTTAACCTCCCCGTGATCTCACTCTCTGTCCCGTTAACCTTGCCGTGATCTCAGTCTTTGTCCCTTTGAACTTCCCTTGATCTCACTCTCTGTCCCTTTGACCTCCCCGTGATCTCAGTCTCTGTCCCTTTGACCTCCCCGTGATCTCAATCTCTGTCCCATTAACCTCCCCGTGATCTCACTCACTGTCCCTTTAACCTCCCCGTGATGTCACTCACTATCCCTTTCACCTCCCCTTGATCTCACTCTCTATCCTATTACCTTTCCCGTGATCGCATTCACTATCCCTTAAACCTCCCAGTGATCTCACTCTCTGTCCCTTTATCCTCTCCGTGATCTCACTCTCTGTACCTTTAATCTCCCCGTGAACTCATTCTCTGTTCATTTAACCTCCCCGTGATCTCACTCTCTGTCCCTTTAACTTACCCTAAATCTCACGCTCTGTCCCTTTAAACTCCCCGTCATCTCACTCTCTCTCCCTTGAACCTTCCCCTGATCTCACTCTGTCCCTTTAACTGTCCCACTGATATCACTCTCTGTCCCTTTAACTGTCCCCCGATCCAACTCTCTGTCCCTTTAATTGTCCCTGAACTCTCTCTGTCCCTTTAGCTGTCCCTGATCTCACTCCCTGTCCCTTTAACCTTCCCATGATCTCACAGTCTGTCCCTTTAACATTTCCGTGATCTCACCCTCTGTCCATTAAAGCTCACCGTGATATCAATCTCTTTCCCTTTAACCTGCCCGTGATCTCATTCTCTGTCCCTTTAACCTCCCCGTGATCTCACTCTCTGTCCCATTAACCTCCTGGTGATCTCACTCTCTGTCCCTTTAACCTCCCCGTGAACTCTGTCTTTCCATTTAAACTCCCCGTGTTCTCACTCTCTGTCCCTTTAACCTCACCTTGATATCACCCTCTGTCCCTTTAGCCTCCCCGTCATCTCACTCTCTTTCCCATTAACCTCCCCGTGATCTCACTCTCTTTCCCTTTAACCTCCCCGTGATCTCACTCTCTGTCCCTTTTACCTCCCCGTGATCTCACTCTCTGTCCCTTTTAACTCCCATGATCTCAATCTCTGTCCCTTTCACCTCCCCGTATTCTCACTAACTGTCCCTTTAAACTCCCCATTATCTCAATCTCTGTCCCATTAATCTCCCCGTGATCTCATTCTCTTTCCCTTTAACCTCCCCGTGATCTCACTCTCTGTCCCTTTAACCTTCCCGTGATCTCACCCTCTGTCCCTTTAACCTCCCCGTGATCTCACTCTCTGTCCATTTAACCTCCCCATCTTCCTACTCTCTGTCCCTTTAACTGCCCCGTGAACTCACTCTCTGTCCCATTAACCTCTCCGTGATCTCACTCTCTGTCCCTTTTACTTCCCCGTGAACTCATTCTCTGTCCATTTTACCTCCCCGTGATCTCACTCTCTGTCCCATTAAACTCCCCGTGATCTCACTCTCTCTCCCTTTAATTTCCCTGTGATCTCACTCTCTGTCCCTTTAACCTCCCCGTGATCTCACTCTCTGCCCCTTTAACCTCCCCGTGATCTCACTGTCTGTCCATTTAACATCCCCGTGATCTCACTCTCTTTCAATTTAACCTTCCCGTGATCTCACTCTGTCCCTTTAACCTTCCCTGATCTCATTCTCTTTTCCTTTAACTGTTCCCCTGATCTCAATCTCTGTCCCATTAATTGTCCCCTTGATATCACTCTCAGTCCCTTTAACTGGTCCCCGATCTCACTCTCTGTCCCTTTAATAGTCCCTGCTCTCTCTCTGTCCCTTTAGCTGTCCCTTATCTCACTCTCAGTCCCTTTAACCTCCTCGTGATCTCACTCTCTGTCCATTTAAACTCCCCGTGATTTCTCTCTGTTGCTTTAACCTCCCCGTAATCTCTCTCTGTCCCTTTAACCACCCAGTGATCTCACTCTATCTCCCTTTAACGTCTCCGTGATCTCACTCTTTGTCCCGTTAAACTCCCCGTGATCTCACTCTCTTTCCCTTTAAAACTCCCTATTATCTCACAGTCTGTCCCTTTAACATTCCCGTGTTCTCACCCTCTGTCCATTTAACCTCCCCGTGATCACACTCTCTATACCTTTAACGTCCCCGTGATCTCACTCTCCGTCCCTTTATCCTCCCCGTGATCTCACTCTCTGTCCCATTAACGTCCGCATAATCACACTCTCTGTCCGTTTAACGTAAATGTGACCTCACTCTCTGTCCATTTAACCTCCCCATCATCTAACTCTCTGTCCCTTTAAACACCCCGTGATCTCACTCTCTGTCCCTTTAACTTCCCCGTGATCTAACTCTCTGTCCCTTTAACCGCACCGTGATCTCTCTCTCTGTCCCTTTAAACTCCCCGTATTCTCACTATCTGTCCCTTTAAACTCCCCATGATCTCAATCTCTGTCCCATTAATCTGCCCGTGATTTCATTCTCTATCCCTTTAACCTCCCCGTGATCTCATTCTCTGTCCCTTTAACATCCCTGTGTTCTCATTCTCTGTCCCTTTAACCTCCTCGTGATCTCACGATCTGTCCCTTTCACCTCCCCGTGATCTTACTCTCTATCCCTTTAACCTCCCCGTGATCTCTTTCTTTCCCTTTAAACTCCCTGTGTTCTCACTTTCTGTCCTTTTAACGTCCCCGTGATCTCACTCTCTGTCCCTCAAACTTCACGTGATCTCACTCTTTGTCCCATTAACCAACCCTTGATCTCATTCTCAGTCCCATTAACCTCCCCGTGATATCACTCTCTGTCCCTTTAACCTTCCCGTGATCTCAATCTCTGTCCCCTTAATCTCCCCGTGATCTCACTCTGTCACTTTAAACTCCCCGTGATCTCACTCTCTGTCCATTTAACTTACCCTTGATCTCACTCTCTGTCCCTTTAACCTTCCCGTGATCTCACTCTGTCCCTTTAACCTCCCGGTGATCTCACTCTCTGTCCCTTTAACCTCCCCGTGATCTCACTCTCTGTCCCATTAACCTCCTCGTGATCTCAATCTCTGTACCTTAAACCTCGCAGTCATCTCACTCACTGTCCCTTTAACCTCCCCGTGATCTCACTCTCTATCCCGTTAACCTTCCCGTGATCTCAGTCTTTGTCCCTTTAAACTTCCCTTGATCTCACTCTCTGTCCCTTTGACCTCCCCGTGATCTCACTCTCTGTCCCTTTGACCTCCCCGTGATCTCAATCTCTGTCCCATTAACCTCCCCGTGATCTCACTCTCTGTCCCTCAAACTTCACGTGATCTCACTCTTTGTCCCATTAACCAACCCTTGATCTCATTCTCAGTCCCATTAACCTCCCCGTGATATCACTCTCTGTCCCTTTAACCTTCCCGTGATCTCAATCTCTGTGCCCTTAATCTCCCCGTGATCTCACTCTGTCACTTTAAACTCCCCGTGATCTCACTCTCTGTCCCTTTAATCTTCCCATGATCTCATTCTCTGTCCCTTTAACCACCCCGTGATCTCACTCTCTGTCCCTTTAAGCTCGCCGTGATCTCACTCTCTGTCCCTTTAGCCTCCCTGTGATCTCACTCTCTGTTCATTTAACCTCCCCGTGATCTCACTCTCTGTCCATTTAACTTACCCTTGATCTCACTCTCTGTCCCTTTAACCTTCCCGTGATCTCACTCTGTCCCTTTAACCTCCCGGTGATCTCACTCTCTGTCCCTTTAACCTCCCCGTGATCTCACTCTCTGTCCCATTAACCTCCTCGTGATCTCAATCTCTGTACCTTAAACCTCGCAGTCATCTCACTCACTGTCCCTTTAACCTCCCCGTGATCTCACTCTCTGTCCCGTTAACCTTCCCGTGATCTCAGTCTTTGTCCCTTTAAACTTCCCTTGATCTCACTCTCTGTCCCTTTGACCTCCCCGTGATCTCACTCTCTGTCCCTTTAACATCCCCGTGATCTCACTCTCTGTCCCTTTGACCTCCCCGTGATCTCAATCTCTGTCCCATTAACCTCCCCGTGATCTCACTCTCTGTCCCTTTAACCTCCCCGTGATCTCACTCTCTGTCCCTTTGACCTCCCCGTGATCTCAATCTCTGTCCCATTAACCTCCCCGTGATCTCACTCACTATCCCTTTCACCTCCCCTTGATCTCACTCTCTATCCCATTAACTTTTCCGTGATCGCATTCACTCTCCCTTAAACCTCCCAGTGATCTCACTCTCTGTCCCTTTATCCTCCCCATGATCTCACTCTCTGTCCCTTTAATCTCCCCGTGAACTCATTCTCTGTTCATTTAACCTCCCCGTGATCTCACTCTCTGTCCCTTTAACTTACCCTTGATCTCACGCTCTGTCCCTTTAAACTCCCCGTCATCTCACTCTCTCTCCCTTTAACCTTCCCCTGATCTCACTCTGTCCCTTTAACCTTCCCTGATCTCATTCTCTGTTCCTTTAACTGTTCCCCTGATCTCCATCTCTGTCCCTTTAATAGTCCCTGCTCTCTCTCTGTCCCTTTAGCTGTCCCTGATATCACTCTTTGTCCCTTTAACTGTCCCACTGATCTCACTCTCTGTCCCTTTAACTGTCCCCCGATCCCACTCTCTGTCCCTTTATTAGTCCCTGATCTCTCTCTGTCCCTTTAGCTGTCCCTGATCTCACTCCCTGTACCTTTAACCTCCCCATGATCTCACAATCTGTCCCTTTAACATTTCCGTGATCTCACCCTCTGTCCCTTTAACCTCCCCGTGATCTCACTCTCTGTCCCTTTTACCTCCCCGTGATCTCACTCTCTGTCCCATTAACCTCCCCTTAATTTCACTCTCTGTCCCTTTTAACTCCCCGTGATCTCTGCCTTTCCATTTAAACTCCCCGTGTTCTCACTCTCTGTCCCTTTAACCTCACCGTGATATCACCCTCTGTCCCTTTAACCTCCCCGTGATCTCACTCTCTGTCCCTTTTACCTCCCCGTGATCTCACTCTCTGTCCCATTAACCTCCCCTTAATTTCACTCTCTGTCCCTTTTAACTCCCCGTGATCTCTGCCTTTCCATTTAAACTCCCCGTGTTCTCACTCTCTGTCCCTTTAACCTCACCGTGATATCACCCTCTGTCCCTTTAACCTCCCCGTCATCTCACTCTCTTTGCCATTAAGCTCCCAGTGATCTCACTCTCTGTCCCTTTTACCTCCCAGTGACCTCACTCTCTGTCCCTTTTACCTCCCCGTGATCTCACTCTCTGTCCCTTTTACCTCCTCGTGATCTCACTCTCTGTCCCTTTTACCTCCCCATGATCTCACTCTCTGTCCCTTTAACCTCCCCATATTCTCACTATCTGTCCCTTTAAACTCCCCATGATCTCATTCTCTTTCCCTTTAACCTCCCCGTGATCTCACTCTCTGTCCCTTTAACCTCATCGTGATCTCACGCTCTGTCCCTTTAAAATACCCGTGATCTCACTGTCTCTCCCTTTAACCTTCCCGTGATCTCAAACTGTCCCTTTAACCTTCCCTGATCTCATTTTCTGTTCCTTTAACTGTTCCCCTGATCTCCATCTCTGTCCCTTTAATAGTCCCTTCTCTCTCTCTGTCCCTTTAGCTGTCCCTGATATCACTCTTTGTCCCTTTAACTGTCCCCCTGATCTCACTCTCTGTCCCTTTAACTGTCCTCCGATCCCACTCTCTGTCCCATTAATAGTCCCTGATATCTCTCTGTCCCTTTAGCCCTCCCTGAACTCACTCTCTGTCCCTTTAACCTCCCCATGATCTCACAGTCTGTCCCTTTAACATTCCCGTGATCTCACCCTCTGTCCATTTAACCTCCCCATGATCACATTCTCTGTACCTTTATCCTCCCCGTGATCTCACTCTCTGTCCCATTATTCTCCCTGATTTAGCACACTGTCCCTTTAACATCCCCGTGATCTCACTCGCTGTCCATTAAAGCTCACCGTGATATCAATCTCTGTCCCTTTAACCTGCCCGTGATCTCATTCTCTGTCCCTTTAACCTGCCCGTGATCTCACTCTCTGTCCCATTAACCTCCTGGTGATCTCACTCTCTGTCCCTTTAACCTCCCCGTGAACTCACTCTCTGTCCCTTAAACGTCCCAGTCTTCTCACTCACTGTCCCTTTAACCTCCCCGTGATCTCACTCTCTTTCCCTTTAACCTCCCCGTGATCTCAATCTCTGTCCCATTAACTTCCCCGTGATCTCACTCACTGTCCCTTTAACCTCCACGTGATCTCACTCTCTGTCCCTTTATCCTCCCCGTGATCTCACTCACTATCCCTTTCACCTCCCCTTGATCGCACTCTCTATCCCATTAGCTTTCCCATGATCGCATTCACTATCCCTTAAACCTCCCAGTGATCTCACTCTCTGTCCCTTTATCCTCCCCATGATCTCACTCTCTGTCCCTTTAATCTCCCCGTGAACTCATTCTCTGTTCATTTAACCTCACCGTGATCTCACTCTCTGTCCCTTTAACTTACCCTTGATCTCACTCTCTGTCCCTTTAAACTCCCCGTGATCTCACTCTCTCTCCCTTTAACCTTCCTGTGATCTCACTCTGTCCCTTTAACCTTCCCAGATCTCATTCTCTGTTCCTTTAACTGTTGCCCTGATCTCCATCTCTGTCCCTTTAATAGTCCCTGCTCTCTCTCTGTCCCTTTAGCTGTCCCTGATATCACTCTTTGTCCCTTTAACTGTCCCACTGATCTAACTCTCTGTCCCGTTAATAGTCACTGATCTCAATTTTTGTTCCTTTAACTGTCCATGATTTCACTCTCTGTCCCTATAATTGTCCCTGATCTCAATCTCGGTCCATTTAACATTCCAGTGATCACACCCTCTGCCCCTTTAACCTCCCCGTGATTTCATCCTATGTCCCTTTAACATTCCCGTAATCTCACCCTCTGTCCCTTTAACCTCCCCGTGATCTCACTCTCTTTACCTTCATCCTCCCTGTCATCTCACGCTCTGTACCTATAACCTCCCCGTGTTCTCATTCTGTGTCCCTTTAACATTCCCGTAATCTCACCCTCTGTCCATTTAACCTCCCCGTGATCACACTCTCTCTACCTTTAACCTCCGCGTGATCTCACTCTCTGTCCCTTTAACGGCCCCGTGATCTCACTCTCCGTCCCTTTAACCTCCCCGTGATCTCACTCTCTGTACCATTAACGTCCGCGTAATCACACTCTTTGTCCCTTTAACGTACACGTGATCTCGCACTCTGTCCCTTTAACCTTCTCGTGATCTCACTCTCTGTCCATTTAACCTCCCCGTGATCTCTCTCCGTCGCTTTAACCTCCCCGTGATCTTACTCTATATCCATTTAACTTCCCAGTGATCTCACACTCTGTCCCTTTAATCTCCCTGATTTAGGACTCTGTCCCTTTAACCTCCCCGTGATCTCAGTCTGTGTCCCATTAACCTCCCCGTGATCTCATTCTCTCTCCCTTTAACCTCCCTGATCTAACTCTCTGTCCCATTAACCTACCCGTGATCTCACTCTCTGTCCCTTTAAAATCCCCGTGATCTCACTCTCTGTCCCATTAACCTCCCCGTGATCTCACTCTCTGTCCCTTTAACCTCCCCGTGATCTCACTCTCTTTCCATTTAACTTCCCCGTGATCTCACTCTCTGTCCCTTTAATCTCCCCGATTTAGCACTCTGTCCCTTCAACATCCCCGTGATCTCACTCTCTGTCCCTTAAAGCTCACCGTGATATCAACCACAGTCCCTTTAACCTGCCCGTGATCTCATTCTCTATCCCTTTAACCTCCCCGTGATCTCTTTCTTTCCCTTTAAACTCCCTGTGTTCTCACTTTCTGTCCTTTTAACGTCCCCGTGATCTCACTCTCTGTCCCTCAAACTTCACGTGATCTCACTCTTTGTCCCATTAACCAACCCTTGATCTCATTCTCAGTCCCATTAACCTCCCCGTGATATCACTCTCTGTCCCTTTAACCTTCCCGTGATCTCAATCTCTGTCCCCTTAATCTCCCCGTGATATCACTCTGTCACTTTAAACTCCCCGTGATCTCACTCTCTGTCCCTTTAATCTTCCCATGATCTCATTCTCTGTCCCTTTAACCTCCCCGTGATCTCACTCTCTGTCCCTTTAAGCTCGCCGTGATCTCACTCTCTGTCCCTTTAGCCTCCCTGTGATCTCACTCTCTGTTCATTTAACCTCCCCGTGATCTCACTCTCTGTCCATTTAACTTACCCTTGATCTCACTCTCTGTCCCTTTAACCTTCCCGTGATCTCACTCTGTCCCTTTAACCTCCCGGTGATCTCACTCTCTGTCCCTTTAACCTCCCCGTGATCTCACTCTCTGTCCCATTAACCTCCTCGTGATCTCAATCTCTGTACCTTAATCCTCGCAGTCATCTCACTCACTGTCCCTTTAACCTCCCCGTGATCTCACTCTCTGTCCCGTTAACCTTCCCGTGATCTCAGTCTTTGTCCCTTTAAACTTCCCTTGATCTCACTCTCTGTCCCTTTGACCTCCCCGTGATCTCACTCTCTGTCCCTTTAACCTCCCCGTGATCTCACTCTCTGTCCCTTTGACCTCCCCGTGATCTCAATCTCTGTCCCATTAACCTCCCCGTGATCTCACTCTCTGTCCCTTTAACCTCCCCGTGATCTCACTCTCTGTCCCTTTGACCTCCCCGTGATCTCAATCTCTGTCCCATTAACCTCCCCGTGATCTCACTCACTATCCCTTTCACCTCCCCTTGATCTCACTCTCTATCCCATTAACTTTTCCGTGATTGCATTCACTCTCCCTTAAACCTCCCAGTGATCTCACTCTCTGTCCCTTTATCCTCCCCATGATCTCACTCTCTGTCCCTTTAATCTCCCCGTGAACTCATTCTCTGTTCATTTAACCTCCCCGTGATCTCACTCTCTGTCCCTTTAACTTACCCTAGATCTCACGCTCTGTCCCTTTAAACTCCCCGTCATCTCACTCTCTCTCCCTTTAACCTTCCCCTGATCTCACTCTGTCCCTTTAACCTTCCCTGATCTCATTCTCTGTTCCTTTAACTGTTCCCCTGATCTCCATCTCTGTCCCTTTATTAGTCCCTGATCTCTCTCTGTCCCTTTAGCTGTCCCTGATCTCACTCCCTGTACCTTTAACCTCCCCATGATCTCACAATCTGTCCCTTTAACATTTCCGTGATCTCACCCTCTGTCCATTTAACCTCCCCGTGATCACATTCTCTGTCCCTTTTACCTCCCCGTGACCTCACTCTCTGTCCCTTTAACCTCCCCGTGATCTCACTCTCTGTCCCTTTTACCTCCCCGTGATCTCACTCTCTGTCCCATTAACCTCCCCTTAATTTCACTCTCTGTCCCTTTTAACTCCCCGTGATCTCTGCCTTTCCATTTAAACTCCCCGTGTTCTCACTCTCTGTCCCTTTAACCTCACCGTGATATCACCCTCTGTCCCTTTAACCTCCCCGTCATCTCACTCTCTTTGCCATTAAGCTCCCAGTGATCTCACTCTCTGTCCCTTTTACCTCCCCATGACCTCACTCTCTGTCCCTTTTACCTCCCCGTGATCTCACTCTCTGTCCCTTTTACCTCCCCGTGATCTCACTCTCTGTCCCTTTTACCTCCCCATGATCTCACTCTCTGTCCCTTTAACCTCCCCATATTCTCACTATCTGTCCCTTTAAACTCCCCATGATCTCATTCTCTTTCCCTTTAACCTCCCCGTGATCTCACACTCTGTCCCTTTAACCTCATCGTGATCTCACGCTCTGTCCCTTTAAAATACCCGTGATCTCACTGTCTCTCCCTTTAACCTTCCCGTGATCTCAAACTGTCCCTTTAACCTTCCCTGATCTCATTCTCTGTTCCTTTAACTGTTCCCCTGATCTCCATCTCTGTCCCTTTAATAGTCCCTTCTCTCTCTCTGTCCCTTTAGCTGTCCCTGATATCACTCTTTGTCCCTTTAACTGTCCCCCTGATCTCACTCTCTGTCCCTTTAACTGTCCTCCGATCCCACTCTCTGTCCCATTAATAGTCCCTGATCTCTCTCTGTCCCTTTAGCCCTCCCTGAACTCACTCTCTGTCCCTTTAACCTCCCCATGATCTCACAGTCTGTCCCTTTAACATTCCCGTGATCTCACCCTCTGTCCATTTAACCTCCCCATGATCACATTCTCTGTACCTTTATCCTCCCCGTGATCTCACTCTCTGTCCCATTATTCCCCCTGATTTAGCACACTGTCCCTTTAACATCCCCGTGATCTCACTCACTGTCCATTAAAGCTCACCGTGATCTCATTCTCTGTCCCTTTAACCTGCCCGTGATCTCACTCTCTGTCCCATTAACCTCCTGGTGATCTCACTCTCTGTCCCTTTATCCTCCCCATGATCTCACTCTCTGTCCCTTTAATCTCCCCGTGAACTCATTCTCTGTTCATTTAACCTCACCGTGATCTCACTCTCTGTCCCTTTAACTTACCCTTGATCTCACTCTCTGTCCCTTTAAACTCCCCATGATCTCACTCTCTCTCCCTTTAACCTTCCTGTGATCTCACTCTGTCCCTTTAACCTTCCCAGATCTCATTCTCTGTTCCTTTAACTGTTCCCCTGATCTCCATCTCTGTCCCTTTAATAGTCCCTGCTCTCTCTCTGTCCCTTTAGCTGTCCCTGATATCACTCTTTGTCCCTTTAAGTGTCCCACTGATCTAACTCTCTGTCCCGTTAATAGTCACTGATCTCAATTTTTGTTCCTTTAACTGTCCATGATTTCACTCTCTGTCCCTATAATTGTCCCTGATCTCAATCTCGGTCCATTTAACATTCCAGTGATCACACCCTCTGCCCCTTTAACCTCCCCGTGATTTCATCCTATGTCCCTTTAACATTCCCGTAATCTCACCCTCTGTCCCTTTAACCTCCCCGTGATCTCACTCTCTTTACCTTCATCCTCCCTTTCATCTCACGCTCTGTACCTATAACCTCCCCGTGTTCTCATTCTGTGTCCCTTTAACATTCCCGTAATCTCACCCTCTGTCCATTTAACCTCCCCGTGATCACACTCTCTCTACCTTTAACCTCCGCGTGATCTCACTCTCTGTCCCTTTAACAGCCCCGTGATCTCGTTCTCCGTCCCTTTAACCTCCCCGTGATCTCACTCTCTGTACCATTAACGTCCGCGTAATCACACTCTTTGTCCCTTTAACGTACACGTGATCTCGCACTCTGTCCCTTTAACCTTCTCGTGATCTCACTCTCTGTCCATTTAACCTCCCCGTGATCTCTCTCCGTCGCTTTAACCTCCCCGTGATCTTACTCTATATCCATTTAACTTCCCAGTGATCTCACACTCTGTCCCTTTAATCTCCCTGATTTAGGACTCTGTCCCTTTAACCTCCCCGTGATCTCAGTCTGTGTCCCATTAACCTCCCCGTGATCTCATTCTCTCTCCCTTTAACCTCCCTGATCTAACTCTCTGTCCCATTAACCTACCCGTGATCTCACTCTCTGTCCCTTTAAAATCCCCGTGATCTCACTCTCTGTCCCATTAACCTCCCAGTGATCTCACTCTCTGTCCCTTTTACCTCCCCGTGACCTCACTCTCTGTCCCTTTTACCTCCCCGTGATCTCACTCTCTGTCCCTTTTACCTCCCCGTGATCTCACTCTCTGTACCTTTTACCTCCCCATGATCTCACTCTCTGTCCCTTTAACCTCCCCATATTCTCACTATCTGTCCCTTTAAACTCCCCATGATCTCATTCTCTTTCCCTTTAACCTCCCCGTGATCTCACACTCTGTCCCTTTAACCTCATCGTGATCTCACGCTCTGTCCCTTTAAAATACCCGTGATCTCACTGTCTCTCCCTTTAACCTTCCCGTGATCTCAAACTGTCCCTTTAACCTTCCCTGATCTCATTCTCTGTTCCTTTAACTGTTCCCCTGATCTCCATCTCTGTCCCTTTAATAGTCCCTTCTCTCTCTCTGTCCCTTTAGCTGTCCCTGATATCACTCTTTGTCCCTTTAACTGTCCCCCTGATCTCACTCTCTGTCCCTTTAACTGTCCTCCGATCCCACTCTCTGTCCCATTAATAGTCCCTGATCTCTCTCTGTCCCTTTAGCCCTCCCTGAACTCACTCTCTGTCCCTTTAACCTCCCCATGATCTCACAGTCTGTCCCTTTAACATTCCCGTGATCTCACCCTCTGTCCATTTAACCTCCCCATGATCACATTCTCTGTACCTTTATCCTCCCCGTGATCTCACTCTCTGTCCCATTATTCCCCCTGATTTAGCACACTGTCCCTTTAACATCCCCGTGATCTCACTCGCTGTCCATTAAAGCTCACCGTGATCTCATTCTCTGTCCCTTTAACCTGCCCGTGATCTCACTCTCTGTCCCATTAACCTCCTGGTGATCTCACTCTCTGTCCCTTTAACCTCCCCGTGAACTCACTCTCTGTCCCTTAAACGTCCCAGTCTTCTCACTCACTGTCCCTTTAACCTCCCCGTGATCTCACTCTCTGTCCCTTTAACCTCCCCGTGATCTCACTCTCTGTCCCTTTAACCTCCCCGTGATCTCACTCACTGTCCCTTTAACCTCCACGTGATCTCACTCACTATCCCTTTCACCTCCCCTTGATCGCACTCTCTATCCCATTAGCTTTCCCATGATCGCATTCACTATCCCTTAAACCTCCCAGTGATCTCACTCTCTGTCCCTTTATCCTCCCCATGATCTCACTCTCTGTCCCTTTAATCTCCCCGTGAACTCATTCTCTGTTCATTTAACCTCACCGTGATCTCACTCTCTGTCCCTTTAACTTACCCTTGATCTCACTCTCTGTCCCTTTAAACTCCCCATGATCTCACTCTCTCTCCCTTTAACCTTCCTGTGATCTCACTCTGTCCCTTTAACCTTCCCAGATCTCATTCTCTGTTCCTTTAACTGTTCCCCTGATCTCCATCTCTGTCCCTTTAATAGTCCCTGCTCTCTCTCTGTCCCTTTAGCTGTCCCTGATATCACTCTTTGTCCCTTTAACTGTCCCACTGATCTAACTCTCTGTCCCGTTAATAGTCACTGATCTCAATTTTTGTTCCTTTAACTGTCCATGATTTCACTCTCTGTCCCTATAATTGTCCCTGATCTCAATCTCGGTCCATTTAACATTCCAGTGATCACACCCTCTGCCCCTTTAACCTCCCCGTGATTTCATCCTATGTCCCTTTAACATTCCCGTAATCTCACCCTCTGTCCCTTTAACCTCCCCGTGATCTCACTCTCTTTACCTTCATCCTCCCTGTCATCTCACGCTCTGTACCTATAACCTCCCCGTGTTCTCATTCTGTGTCCCTTTAACATTCCCGTAATCTCACCCTCTGTCCATTTAACCTCCCCGTGATCACACTCTCTCTACCTTTAACCTCCGCGTGATCTCACTCTCTGTCCCTTTAACAGCCCCGTGATCTCATTCTCCGTCCCTTTAACCTCCCCGTGATCTCACTCTCTGTACCATTAACGTCCGCGTAATCACACTCTTTGTCCCTTTAACGTACACGTGATCTCGCACTCTGTCCCTTTAACCTTCTCGTGATCTCACTCTCTGTCCATTTAACCTCCCCGTGATCTCTCTCCGTCGCTTTAACCTCCCCGTGATCTTACTCTATATCCATTTAACTTCCCAGTGATCTCACACTCTGTCCCTTTAATCTCCCTGATTTAGGACTCTGTCCCTTTAACCTCCCCGTGATCTCAGTCTGTGTCCCATTAACCTCCCCGTGATCTCATTCTCTCTCCCTTTAACCTCCCTGATCTAACTCTCTGTCCCATTAACCTACCCGTGATCTCACTCTCTGTCCCTTTAAAATCCCCGTGATCTCACTCTCTGTCCCATTAACCTCCCCGTGATCTCACTCTCTGTCCCTTTAACCTCCCCGTGATCTCACTCTCTTTCCATTTAACTTCCCCGTGATCTCAATCTCTGTCCCTTCAACATCCCCGTGATCTCACTCCCTGTCCCTTAAAGCTCACCGTGATATCAACCACAGTCCCTTTAACCTGCCCGTGATCTCACTCTCTGTCCCGTTAACCTCCTCGTGATCTCAGCCTCTGTCCCTTAAACCTCGCAGTCATCTCACTCACTGTCCCTTTAACCTCCCCGTGATCTCACTCTCTGTCCCGTTAACCTTGCCGTGATCTCAGTCTTTGTCCCTTTGAACTTCCCTTGATCTCACTCTCTGTCCCTTTGACCTCCCCGTGATCTCACTCTCTGTCACTTTAACCTCCCCGTGATCTCACTCTCTGTCCCTTTGACCTCCCCGTGATCTCAATCTCTGTCCCATTAACCTCCCCGTGATCTCACTCACTGTCCCTTTAACCTCCCCGTGATGTCACTCACTATCCCTTTCACCTCCCCTTGATCTCACTCTCTATCCTATTACCTTTCCCGTGATCGCATTCACTATCCCTTAAACATCCCAGTGATCTCACTCTCTGTCCCTTTATCCTCCCCGTGATCTCACTCTCTGACCCTTTAATCTCCCCGTGAACTCATTCTCTGTTCATTTAACCTCCCCGTGATCTCACTCTCTGTCCCTTTAACTTACCCTTGATCTCACGCTCTGTCCCTTTAAACTCCCCGTCATCTCACTCTCTCTCCCTTGAACCTTCCCCTGATCTCACTCTGTCCCTTTAACTGTCCCACTGATATCACTCTCTGTCCCTTTAACTGTCCCCCGATCCAACTCTCTGTCCCTTTAATTGTCCCTGATCTCTCTCTGTCCCTTTAGCTGTCCCTGATCTCACTCCCTGTCCCTTTAACCTTCCCATGATCTCACAGTCTGTCCCTTTAACATTTCCGTGATCTCAACCTCTGTCCATTTAACCTCCCGGTGATCACATTCCCTGTACCTTTAACCTCCCCGTGATCTCACTCTCCGTCCCGTTAACCTCCCCGTGGCCTCACTCTCTGTCCCAAAAACCGCCCCTTAATTTCACTCTCTGTCCATTTTACCTCCCCATGATCTGTGTCTTTCCATTTAAACTCCCCGTGATCTCACTCTCTGTCCCTTTTATCTCCCCGTGACCTCACTCTCTGTACCTTTAACCTCCCCGTGATCTCACTCTCTGTCCCGTTAACCTCCCCGTGATCTCACTCTCTGTCCCTTTAAAATCCCCGTGATCTCACTGTCTCTCCCTTTAACCTTCCCGTGATCTCACACTGTCCCTTTAAACTTCCCTGATATCATTCTCTGTTCCTTTAACTGTTCCCCTGATCTCCATCTCTGTCCCTTTAATAGTCCCTGCTCTCTCTCTGTCCCTTTAGCTGTCGCTGATATCACTCTTTGTCCCTTTAACTGTTCCCCTAATCTCACTATCTGTCCCTTTAACTGTCCCCCGATCCCACTCTCTGTCCCTTTAATAGTCCCTGATCTCCCTCTGTCCCTTTAGCCCTCCCTGAACTCACTCTCTGTCCCTTTAACCTCCCCATGATCTCACAGTCTATCCCATTAACATTTCCGTGATCTCACCCTCTGTTCATTTAACCTCCCTGTGATCACATTCTCTGTCCCTTTAACCTCCCCGTGATCTCACTCTATGTCCCGTTAACCTCCCCGTGATCTCTGTCTTTCCCTTTAAACTCCCCGTGTTCTCACTCTCTGTCCCTTTAACTTCACCGTGATATCACCCTCTGTCCCTTTAACCTCCCCGTCATCTCACTCTCTTTCCCATTAAGCTCCCCGTGATCTCACTCTCTTTCCCTTTTACCTCCCCGTGACCTCACTCTCCGTCCCTTTAACCTCCCCGTGATCTCACTCTCTGTCCCTTTTACCTCCCCGTGATCTCACTCTCTGTCCCTTTTACCTCCCCGTGATCTCACTCTCTGTCCCTTTTACCTCCCCGTGATCTCACTCTCTGTCCCTTTTACCTCCCCATGATCTCAATTTCTGTCCCTTTAACCTCCCCGCATTCTCACTATCTGTCCCTTTAAACTCCCCATGATCTCAATCTCTGTCCCTTTAATCTCCCCGTGATCTCGCTCTCTGTCCCGTTAACCTCCCCGTGATTTCACTCTCTGTCCCATTAACCTCCCCTTAATTTCACTCTCTGGCCCTTTAACCTCCCCGTGATCTCTGTCTTTCCATTTAAACTCCCCGTGTTCTCACTCTCTGTCCCTTTAACCTCACCGTGATATCACCCTCTGTCCCTTTAACCTCCCCGTCATCTCACTCTCTTTGCCATTAACCTCCCAGTGATCTCACTCTCTGTCCCTTTTACCTCCCCGTGACCTCACTCTCTGTCCCTTTAACCTCCCCATGATCTCAATCTCTGTCCCTTTAATCTCCCTGTGATCTCATTCTCTTTCCCTTTAACCTCCCCATGATCTCACAGTCTGTCCTTTTAACATTTCCGTAATCTCACCCTCTGTCCATTTAACCTCCCCGTGATCACATTCTCTGTACCTTTATCCTCCCCTTAATTTCACACTCTGTCCCTTTAACCTCCCCGTGATCTCTGTCTTTCCATTTAAACTACCCGTGTTCTCACTCTCTGTCCCTTTAACCTCACCGTGATATCACCCTCTGTCCCTTTAACCTTCCCGTGATCTCACTCTGTCCCTTTTACATCCCCTTATCTCATTCTCTGTTCCTTTTACTGTTCCCCTGATCTCCATCTCTGTCCAATTAATAGTCCCTGCTCTCTCTCTGTCCCTTTAGCTGTCCCTGATATCACTCTTTGTCCCTTTAACTGTCCCACTGATCTCACTCTCTGTCCCTTTAACTGTCCCCCGATCCCACTCTCTGTCCCTTTAATAGTCCCTGATCTCTCTCTGTCCCTTTAGCTGTCCCTGATCTCACTCCCTGTACCTTTAACCTCCCCATGATCTCACAATCTGTCCCTTTAACATTTCCGTGATCTCACCCTCTGTCCATTTAACCTCCCCGTGATCACATTCTCTGTCCCTTTTACCTCCCCGTGACCTCACTCTCTGTCCCTTTAACCTCCCCGTGATCTCACTCTCTGTCCCTTTTACCTCCCGGTGATCTCACTCTCTGTCCCATTAACCTCCCCTTAATTTCACTCTCTGTCCCTTTTAACTCCCCGTGATCTCTGCCTTTCCATTTAAACTCCCCGTGTTCTCACTCTCTGTCCCTTTAACCTCACCGTGATATCACCCTCTGTCCCTTTAACCTCCCCGTCATCTCACTCTCTTTGCCATTAAGCTCCCAGTGATCTCACTCTCTGTCCCTTTTACCTCCCCGTGACCTCACTCTCTGTCCCTTTTACCTCCCCGTGATCTCACTCTCTGTCCCTTTTACCTCCCCGTGATCTCACTCTCTGTCCCTTTTACCTCCCCATGATCTCACTCTCTGTCCCTTTAACCTCCCCATATTCTCACTATCTGTCCCTTTAAACTCCCCATGATCTCATTCTCTTTCCCTTTAACCTCCCCGTGATCTCACTCTCTGTCCCTTTAACCTCATCGTGATCTCACGCTCTGTCCCTTTAAAATACCCGTGATCTCACTGTCTCTCCCTTTAACCTTCCCGTGATCTCAAACTGTCCCTTTAACCTTCCCTGATCTCATTCTCTGTCCCTTTAACTGTCCCCCTGATCTCACTCTCTGTCCCTTTAACTGTCCTCCGATCCCACTCTCTGTCCCATTAATAGTCCCTGATATCTCTCTGTCCCTTTAGCCCTCCCTGAACTCACTCTCTGTCCCTTTAACCTCCCCATGATCTCACAGTCTGTCCCTTTAACATTCCCGTGATCTCACCCTCTGTCCATTTAACCTCCCCATGATCACATTCTCTGTACCTTTATCCTCCCCGTGATCTCACTCTCTGTCCCATTATTCCCCCTGATTTAGCACACTGTCCCTTTAACATCCCCGTGATCTCACTCGCTGTCCATTAAAGCTCACCGTGATATCAATCTCTGTCCCATTAACCTGCCCGTGATCTCATTCTCTGTCCCTTTAACCTGCCCGTGATCTCACTCTCTGTCCCATTAACCTCCTGGTGATCTCACTCTCTGTCCCTTTAACCTCCCCGTGAACTCACTCTCTGTCCCTTTAACTTCACCGTGATATCACCCTCTGTCCCTTTAACCTCCCCGTCATCTCACTCTCTTTCCCATTAAGCTCCCCGTGATCTCACTCTCTTTCCCTTTTACCTCCCCGTGACCTCACTCTCCGTCCCTTTAACCTCCCCGTGATCTCACTCTCTGTCCCTTTTACCTCCCCGTGATCTCACTCTCTGTCCCTTTTACCTCCCCGTGATCTCACTCTCTGTCCCTTTTACCTCCCCGTGATCTCACTCTCTGTCCCTTTTACCTCCCCATGATCTCAATTTCTGTCCCTTTAACCTCCCCGCATTCTCACTATCTGTCCCTTTAAACTCCCCATGATCTCAATCTCTGTCCCTTTAATCTCCCCGTGATCTCGCTCTCTGTCCCGTTAACCTCCCCGTGATTTCACTCTCTGTCCCATTAACCTCCCCTTAATTTCACTCTCTGGCCCTTTAACCTCCCCGTGATCTCTGTCTTTCCATTTAAACTCCCCGTGTTCTCACTCTCTGTCCCTTTAACCTCACCGTGATATCACCCTCTGTCCCTTTAACCTCCCCGTCATCTCACTCTCTTTGCCATTAACCTCCCAGTGATCTCACTCTCTGTCCCTTTTACCTCCCCGTGACCTCACTCTCTGTCCCTTTAACCTCCCCATGATCTCAATCTCTGTCCCTTTAATCTCCCTGTGATCTCATTCTCTTTCCCTTTAACCTCCCCATGATCTCACAGTCTGTCCTTTTAACATTTCCGTAATCTCACCCTCTGTCCATTTAACCTCCCCGTGATCACATTCTCTGTACCTTTATCCTCCCCTTAATTTCACACTCTGTCCCTTTAACCTCCCCGTGATCTCTGTCTTTCCATTTAAACTACCCGTGTTCTCACTCTCTGTCCCTTTAACCTCACCGTGATATCACCCTCTGTCCCTTTAACCTTCCCGTGATCTCACTCTGTCCCTTTTACATCCCCTTATCTCATTCTCTGTTCCTTTTACTGTTCCCCTGATCTCCATCTCTGTCCAATTAATAGTCCCTGCTCTCTCTCTGTCCCTTTAGCTGTCCCTGATATCACTCTTTGTCCCTTTAACTGTCCCACTGATCTCACTCTCTGTCCCTTTAACTGTCCCCCGATCCCACTCTCTGTCCCTTTAATAGTCCCTGATCTCTCTCTGTCCCTTTAGCTGTCCCTGATCTCACTCCCTGTACCTTTAACCTCCCCATGATCTCACAATCTGTCCCTTTAACATTTCCGTGATCTCACCCTCTGTCCATTTAACCTCCCCGTGATCACATTCTCTGTCCCTTTTACCTCCCCGTGACCTCACTCTCTGTCCCTTTAACCTCCCCGTGATCTCACTCTCTGTCCCTTTTACCTCCCGGTGATCTCACTCTCTGTCCCATTAACCTCCCCTTAATTTCACTCTCTGTCCCTTTTAACTCCCCGTGATCTCTGCCTTTCCATTTAAACTCCCCGTGTTCTCACTCTCTGTCCCTTTAACCTCACCGTGATATCACCCTCTGTCCCTTTAACCTCCCCGTCATCTCACTCTCTTTGCCATTAAGCTCCCAGTGATCTCACTCTCTGTCCCTTTTACCTCCCCGTGACCTCACTCTCTGTCCCTTTTACCTCCCCGTGATCTCACTCTCTGTCCCTTTTACCTCCCCGTGATCTCACTCTCTGTCCCTTTTACCTCCCCATGATCTCACTCTCTGTCCCTTTAACCTCCCCATATTCTCACTATCTGTCCCTTTAAACTCCCCATGATCTCATTCTCTTTCCCTTTAACCTCCCCGTGATCTCACTCTCTGTCCCTTTAACCTCATCGTGATCTCACGCTCTGTCCCTTTAAAATACCCGTGATCTCACTGTCTCTCCCTTTAACCTTCCCGTGATCTCAAACTGTCCCTTTAACCTTCCCTGATCTCATTCTCTGTCCCTTTAACTGTCCCCCTGATCTCACTCTCTGTCCCTTTAACTGTCCTCCGATCCCACTCTCTGTCCCATTAATAGTCCCTGATATCTCTCTGTCCCTTTAGCCCTCCCTGAACTCACTCTCTGTCCCTTTAACCTCCCCATGATCTCACAGTCTGTCCCTTTAACATTCCCGTGATCTCACCCTCTGTCCATTTAACCTCCCCATGATCACATTCTCTGTACCTTTATCCTCCCCGTGATCTCACTCTCTGTCCCATTATTCCCCCTGATTTAGCACACTGTCCCTTTAACATCCCCGTGATCTCACTCGCTGTCCATTAAAGCTCACCGTGATATCAATCTCTGTCCCATTAACCTGCCCGTGATCTCATTCTCTGTCCCTTTAACCTGCCCGTGATCTCACTCTCTGTCCCATTAACCTCCTGGTGATCTCACTCTCTGTCCCTTTAACCTCCCCGTGAACTCACTCTCTGTCCCTTAAACGTCCCAGTCTTCTCACTCACTGTCCCTTTAACCTCCCCGTGATCTCACTCTCTGTCCCTTTAACCTCCCCGTGATCTCACTCTCTGTCCCATTAACTTCCCCGTGATCTCACTCACTGTCCCTTTAACCTCCACGTGATCTCACTCACTATCCCTTTCACCTCCCCTTGATCGCACTCTCTATCCCATTAGCTTTCCCATGATCGCATTCACTATCCCTTAAACCTCCCAGTGATCTCACTCTCTGTCCCTTTATCCTCCCCATGATCTCACTCTCTGTCCCTTTAATCTCCCCGTGAACTCATTCTCTGTTCATTTAACCTCACCGTGATCTCACTCTCTGTCCCTTTAACTTACCCTTGATCTCACTCTCTGTCCCTTTAAACTCCCCTTGATCTCACTCTCTCTCCCTTTAACCTTCCTGTGATCTCACTCTGTCCCTTTAACCTTCCCAGATCTCATTCTCTGTTCCTTTAACTGTTCCCCTGATCTCCATCTCTGTCCCTTTAATAGTCCCTGCTCTCTCTCTGTCCCTTTAGCTGTCCCTGATATCACTCTTTGTCCCATTAACTGTCCCACTGATCTAACTCTCTGTCCCGTTAATAGTCACTGATCTCAATTTTTGTTCCTTTAACTGTCCATGATTTCACTCTCTGTCCCTATAATTGTCCCTGATCTCAATCTCGGTCCATTTAACATTCCAGTGATCACACCCTCTGCCCCTTTAACCTCCCCGTGATTTCATCCTATGTCCCTTTAACATTCCCGTAATCTCACCCTCTGTCCCTTTAACCTCCCCGTGATCTCACTCTCTTTACCTTCATCCTCCCTGTCATCTCACGCTCTGTACCTATAACCTCCCCGTGTTCTCATTCTGTGTCCCTTTAACATTCCCGTAATCTCACCCTCTGTCCATTTAACCTCCCCGTGATCACACTCTCTGTACCTTTAACCTCTGCGTGATCTCACTCTCTGTCCCTTTAACGGCCCCGTGATCTCACTCTCCGTCCCTTTAACCTCCCCGTGATCTCACTCTCTGTACCATTAACGTCCGCGTAATCACACTCTTTGTCCCTTTAACGTACACGTGATCTCGCACTCTGTCCCTTTAACCTTCTCGTGATCTCACTCTCTGTCCATTTAACCTCCCCGTGATCTCTCTCCGTCGCTTTAACCTCCCCGTGATCTTACTCTATATCCATTTAACTTCCCAGTGATCTCACACTCTGTCCCTTTAATCTCCCTGATTTAGGACTCTGTCCCTTTAACCTCCCCGTGATCTCAGTCTGTGTCCCATTAACCTCCCCGTGATCTCATTCTCTCTCCCTTTAACCTCCCCGTGATCTCACTCTCTTTCCATTTAACTTCCCCGTGATCTCATTCTCTCTCCCTTTAACCTCCCTGATCTAACTCTCTGTCCCATTAACCTACCCGTGATCTCACTCTCTGTCCCTTTAAAATCCCCGTGATCTCACTCTCTGTCCCATTAACCTCCCCGTGATCTCACTCTCTGTCCCTTTAACCTCCCCGTGATCTCACTCTCTTTCCATTTAACTTCCCCGTGATCTCACTCTCTGTCCCTTTAATCTCCCCGATTTAGCACTCTGTCCCTTCAACATCCCCGTGATCTCACTCTCTGTCCCTTAAAGCTCACCGTGATATCAACCACAGTCCCTTTAACCTGCCCGTGATCTCATTCTCTATCCGTTTAACCTCCCCGTGATCTCACTCTCTGTCCCTTTATCCTCCCCGTGATCTCACTCTCTGTCCCTTTAATCTCCCCGTGAACTCATTCTCTGTTCATTTAACCTCCCCGTGATCTCACTCTCTGTCCCTTTAACTTACCCTTGATCTCACGCTCTGTCCCTTTAAACTCCCCGTCATCTCACTCTCTCTCCCTTGAACCTTCCCCTGATCTCACTCTGTCCCTTTAACTGTCCCACTGATATCACTCTGTGTCCCTTTAACTGTCCCCCGATCCAACTCTCTGTCCCTTTAATTGTCCCTGATCTCTCTCTGTCCCTTTAGCTGTCCCTGATCTCACTCCCTGTCCCTTTAACCTTCCCATGATCTCACAGTCTGTCCCTTTAACATTTCCGTGATCTCACCCTCTGTCCATTTAACCTCCCGGTGATCACATTCCCTGTACCTTTAACCTCCCCGTGATCTCACTCTCCGTCCCGTTAACCTCCCCGTGGCCTCACTCTCTGTCCCATTAACCGCCCCTTAATTTCACTCTCTGTCCATTTTACCTCCCCATGATCTGTGTCTTTCCATTTAAACTCCCCGTGATCTCACTCTCTGTCCCTTTTATCTCCCCGTGACCTCACTCTCTGTACCTTTAACCTCCCCGTGATCTCACTCTCTGTCCCGTTAACCTCCCCGTGATCTCACTCTCTGTCCCTTTAAAATCCCCGTGATCTCACTGTCTCTCCCTTTATCCTTCCCGTGATCTCACACTGTCCCTTTAAACTTCCCTGATATCATTCTCTCTTCCTTTAACTGTTCCCCTGATCTCCATCTCTGTCCCTTTAATAGTCCCTGCTCTCTCTCTGTCCCTTTAGCTGTCCCTGATATCACTCTTTGTCCCTTTAACTGTTCCCCTAATCTCACTCTCTGTCCCTTTAACTGTCCCCCGTTCCCACTCTCTGTCCCTTTAATAGTCCCTGATCTCCCTCTGTCCCTTTAGCCCTCCCTGAACTCACTTTCTGTCCCTTTAACCTCCCCATGATCTCACAGTCTATCCCATTAACATTTCCGTGATCTCACCCTCTGTTCATTTAACCTCCCTGTGATCACATTCTCTGTCCCTTTAACCTCCCCGTGATCTCACTCTCTGTCCCGTTAACCTCCCCGTGATCTCACTCTCTGTCCCATTAACCTCCCCTTAATTTCACTCTCTGTCCCTTTAACCTCCCCGTGATCTCTGTCTTTCCCTTTAAACTCCCCGTGTTCTCACTCTCTGTCCCTTTAACCTCACCGTGATATCACCCTCTGTCCCTTTAACCTCCCCGTCATCTCACTCTCTTTGCCATTAAGCTCCCAGTGATCTCACTCTCTGTCCCTTTTACCTCCCCGTGACCTCACTCTCTGTCCCTTTTACCTCCCCGTGATCTCACTCTCTGTCCCTTTTACCTCCCCGTGATCTCACTCTCTGTCCCTTTTACCTCCCCATGATCTCACTCTCTGTCCCTTTAACCTCCCCATATTCTCACTATCTGTCCCTTTAAACTCCCCATGATCTCATTCTCTTTCCCTTTAACCTCCCCGTGATCTCACTCTCTGTCCCTTTAACCTCATCGTGATCTCACGCTCTGTCCCTTTAAAATACCCGTGATCTCACTGTCTCTCCCTTTAACCTTCCCGTGATCTCAAACTGTCCCTTTAACCTTCCCTGATCTCATTCTCTGTTCCTTTAACTGTTCCCCTGATCTCCATCTCTGTCCCTTTAATAGTCCCTTCTCTCTCTCTGTCCCTTTAGCTGTCCCTGATATCACTCTTTGTCCCTTTAACTGTCCCCCTGATCTCACTCTCTGTCCCTTTAACTGTCCCCCGATCCCACTCTCTGTCCCATTAATAGTCCCTGATATCTCTCTGTCCCTTTAGCCCTCCCTGAACTCACTCTCTGTCCCTTTAACCTCCCCATGATCTCACAGTCTGTCCCTTTAACATTCCCGTGATCTCACCCTCTGTCCATTTAACCTCCCCATGATCACATTCTCTGTACCTTTATCCTCCCCGTGATCTCACTCTCTGTCCCATTATTCCCCCTGATTTAGCACACTGTCCCTTTAACATCCCCGTGATCTCACTCGCTGTCCATTAAAGCTCACCATGATATCAATCTCTGTCCCTTTAACCTGCCCGTGATCTCATTCTCTGTCCCTTTAACCTGCCCGTGATCTCACTCTCTGTCCCATTAACCTCCTGGTGATCTCACTCTCTGTCCCTTTAACCTCCCCGTGAACTCACTCTCTGTCCCTTAAACGTCCCAGTCTTCTCACTCACTGTCCCTTTAACCTCCCCGTGATCTCACTCTCTGTCCCTTTAACCTCCCCGTGATCTCACTCTCTGTCCCATTAACTTCCCCGTGATCTCACTCACTGTCCCTTTAACCTCCACGTGATCTCACTCACTATCCCTTTCACCTCCCCTTGATCGCACTCTCTATCCCATTAGCTTTCCCATGATCGCATTCACTATCCCTTAAACCTCCCAGTGATCTCACTCTCTGTCCCTTTATCCTCCCCATGATCTCACTCTCTGTCCCTTTAATCTCCCCGTGAACTCATTCTCTGTTCATTTAACCTCACCGTGATCTCACTCTCTGTCCCTTTAACTTACCCTTGATCTCACTCTCTGTCCCTTTAAACTCCCCATGATCTCACTCTCTCTCCCTTTAACCTTCCTGTGATCTCACTCTGTCCCTTTAACCTTCCCAGATCTCATTCTCTGTTCCTTTAACTGTTCCCCTGATCTCCATCTCTGTCCCTTTAATAGTCCCTGCTCTCTCTCTGTCCCTTTAGCTGTCCCTGATATCACTCTTTGTCCCTTTAACTGTCCCACTGATCTAACTCTCTGTCCCGTTAATAGTCACTGATCTCAATTTTTGTTCCTTTAACTGTCCATGATTTCACTCTCTGTCCCTATAATTGTCCCTGATCTCAATCTCGGTCCATTTAACATTCCAGTGATCACACCCTCTGCCCCTTTAACCTCCCCGTGATTTCATCCTATGTCCCTTTAACATTCCCGTAATCTCACCCTCTGTCCCTTTAACCTCCCCGTGATCTCACTCTCTTTACCTTCATCCTCCCTGTCATCTCACGCTCTGTACCTATAACCTCCCCGTGTTCTCATTCTGTGTCCCTTTAACATTCCCGTAATCTCACCCTCTGTCCATTTAACCTCCCCGTGATCACACTCTCTCTACCTTTAACCTCCGCGTGATCTCACTCTCTGTCCCTTTAACGGCCCCGTGATCTCACTCTCCGTCCCTTTAACCTCCCCGTGATCTCACTCTCTGTACCATTAACGTCCGCGTAATCACACTCTTTGTCCCTTTAACGTACACGTGATCTCGCACTCTGTCCCTTTAACCTTCTCGTGATCTCACTCTCTGTCCATTTAACCTCCCCGTGATCTCTCTCCGTCGCTTTAACCTCCCCGTGATCTTACTCTATATCCATTTAACTTCCCAGTGATCTCACACTCTGTCCCTTTAATCTCCCTGATTTAGGACTCTGTCCCTTTAACCTCCCCGTGATCTCAGTCTGTGTCCCATTAACCTCCCCGTGATCTCATTCTCTCTCCCTTTAACCTCCCTGATCTAACTCTCTGTCCCATTAACATACCCGTGATCTCACTCTCTGTCCCTTTAAAATCCCCGTGATCTCACTCTCTGTCCCATTAACCTCCCCGTGATCTCACTCTCTGTCCCTTTAACCTCCCCGTGATCTCACTCTCTTTCCATTTAACTTCCCCGTGATCTCACTCTCTGTCCCTTTAATCTCCCCGATTTAGCACTCTGTCCCTTCAACATCCCCGTGATCTCACTCTCTGTCCCTTAAAGCTCACCGTGATATCAACCACAGTCCCTTTAACCTGCCCGTGATCTCATTCTCTATCCGTTTAACCTCCCCGTGATCTCACTCTCTGTCCCTTTAACCTGCCCGTGATCTCACTCTCTGTCCCGTTAACCTCCTCGTGATCTCAGCCTCTGTCCCTTAAACCTCGCAGTCATCTCACTCACTGTCCCTTTAACCTCCCCGTGATCTCACTCTCTGTCCCGTTAACCTTGCCGTGATCTCAGTCTTTGTCCCTTTGAACTTCCCTTGATCTCACTCTCTGTCCCTTTGACCTCCCCGTGATCTCACTCTCTGTCACTTTAACCTCCCCGTGATCTCACTCACTGTCCCTTTAACCTCCCCGTGATGTCACTCACTATCCCTTTCACCTCCCCTTGATCTCACTCTCTATCCTATTACCTTTCCCGTGATCGCGTTCACTATCCCTTAAACATCCCAGTGATCTCACTCTCTGTCCCTTTATCCTCCCCGTGATCTCACTCTCTGTCCCTTTAATCTCCCCGTGAACTCATTCTCTGTTCATTTAACCTCCCCGTGATCTCACTCTCTGTCCCTTTAACTTACCCTTGATCTCACGCTCTGTCCCTTTAAACTCCCCGTCATCTCACTCTCTCTCCCTTGAACCTTCCCCTGATCTCACTCTGTCCCTTTAACTGTCCCACTGATATCACTCTCTGTCCCTTTAACTGTCCCCCGATCCAACTCTCTGTCCCTTTAATTGTCCTTGATCTCTCTCTGTCCCTTTAGCTGTCCCTGATCTCACTCCCTGTCCCTTTAACCTTCCCATGATCTCACAGTCTGTCCCTTTAACATTTCCGTGATCTCACCCTCTGTCCATTTAACCTCCCGGTGATCACATTCCTTGTACCTTTAACCTCCCCGTGATCTCACTCTCCGTCCCGTTAACCTCCCCGTGGCCTCACTCTCTGTCCCATTAACCGCCCCTTAATTTCACTCTCTGTCCATTTTACCTCCCCATGATCTGTGTCTTTCCATTTAAACTCCCCGTGATCTCACTCTCTGTCCCTTTAACCTCCCCGTCATCTCACTCTCTTTCCCATTAAGCTCCCAGTGATCTCACTCTCTGTCCCTTTTATCTCCCCGTGACCTCACTCTCTGTACCTTTAACCTCCCCGTGATCTCACTCTCTGTCCCGTTAACCTCCCCGTGATCTCACTCTCTGTCCCTTTAAAATCCCCGTGATCTCACTGTCTCTCCCTTTAACCTTCCCGTGATCTCACACTGTCCCTTTAAACTTCCCTGATATCATTCTCTGTTCCTTTAACTGTTCCCCTGATCTCCATCTCTGTCCCTTTAATAGTCCCTGCTCTCTCTCTGTCCCTTTAGCTGTCCCTGATATCACTCTTTGTCCCTTTAACTGTCCCCCTAATCTCACTCTCTGTCCCTTTAACTGTCCCCCGATCCCACTCTCTGTCCCTTTAATAGTCCCTGATCTCTCTCTGTCCCTTTAGCCCTCCCTGAACTCACTCTCTGTCCCTTTAACCTCCCCATGATCTCACAGTCTATCCCATTAACATTTCCGTGATCTCACCCTCTGTTCATTTAACCTCCCTGTGATCACATTCTCTGTACCTTTAACCTCCCCGTGATCTCACTCTCTGTCCCGTTAACCTCCCCGTGATCTCACTCTCTGTCCCATTAACCTCCCCGTGATCTCACTCTCTGTCCCTTTTACCTCCCCATGATCTCACTTTCTGTCCCTTTAACCTCCCCGCATTCTCACTATCTGTCCCTTTAAACTCCCCATGATCTCAATCTCTGTCCCTTTAATCTCCCCGTGATCTCGCTCTCTGTCCCGTTAACCTCCCCGTGATTTCACTCTCTGTCCCATTAACCTCCCCTTAATTTCACTCTCTGGCCCTTTAACCTCCCCGTGATCTCTGTCTTTCCATTTAAACTCCCCGTGTTCTCACTCTCTGTCCCTTTAACCTCACCGTGATATCACCCTCTGTCCCTTTAACCTCCCCGTCATCTCACTCTCTTTGCCATTAACCTCCCAGTGATCTCACTCTCTGTCCCTTTTACCTCCCCGTGACCTCACTCTCTGTCCCTTTAACCTCCCCATGATCTCAATCTCTGTCCCTTTAATCTCCCCGTGATCTCATTCTCTTTCCCTTTAACCTCCCCATGATCTCACAGTCTGTCCTTTTAACATTTCCGTAATCTCACCCTCTGTCCATTTAACCTCCCCGTGATCACATTCTCTGTACCTTTATCCTCCCCGTGATCTCACTCTCTGTCCCTTTAACCTCCCCATGATCTCACTATCCGTCCCGTTAACATCCCCGTGATCTCACTCTCTGTCCCATTAACCTCCCCTTAATTTCACACTCTGTCCCTTTAACCTCCCCGTGATCTCTGTCTTTCCATTTAAACTACCCGTGTTCTCACTCTCTGTCCCTTTTACCTCACCGTGATATCACCCTCTGTCCCTTTAACCTTCCTGTGATCTCACTCTGTCCCTTTTACCTCCCCTTATCTCATTCTCTGTTCCTTTAACTGTTCCCCTGATCTCCATCTCTTGTCCCTTTAATATACCCTGCTCTCTCTCTGTCCCTTTAGCTGTCCCTGATATCACTCTTTGTCCCTTTAATTGTCCCCCTGATTTCACTCTCTGACCCTTTAACTGTCCCCCGATCCACCTCTCTGTCCCTTTAATAGTCCCTGATCTCTCTCTGTCCCTTTAGCTGTCCCTGATCTCATTCTCTGTCCCTTTAACCTCCCCATGATCTCACCCTCTGTCCATTTAACCTCCCCGTGTTCACATTCTCTGTACCTTTATCCTACCCGTGATCTCACTCTCTGTCCCATTATTCTACCTGATTTAGCACTCTGTCCCTTTAACATCCCAGTCATCTCACTCTCTGTCCCTTAAAGCTCACCGTGATATCAATCTCTGTCCCTTTAACCTGCCCGTGTTCTCATTCTCTGTCCCTTTAACCTCCCCGTGATCTCACTCTCTGTCCCATTAACTTCCCGGTGATCTCACTCTCTATCCCTTTAACCTCCCCGTGATCTCACTCTCTGTCCCTTTAACCTACCCGTGATCTCACTCTCTGTCCTTCAAACCTCCTAGTCATCTCATTCACTATCCCTTTAACCTCCCCGTGATCTCACTCTCTGTCCCTTTTACCTCCCCGTGATCTCACTCTCTGTCCTTCAAACCTCCCAGTCATCTCACTCACTATCCCTTTAACCTCCCCGTGATCTCACTCTCTGTCCCTTTAACCTCCCCGTGATCTCACTCTCTGTCCCTTTAACCTCCCCGTGATCTCACTCACTATCCCTTTCACCTCCCTTTGATCTCACTCCTTATCCCATTAACTTTCCCGTGATCGCATTCAATATCCCTTAAACTTCACAGTGATCTCACTCTCTGTCCCTTTATCCTCCCCGTGATCTCACTCGCTGTCCCTTTAATCTACCCGTGAACTCATTCTCTGTTCATTTAACCTCCCCGTGTTCTCACTCTCTGGCCCTTTAACTTAGCCTTGATCTCACTCTCTGTCCCTTTAAACTCCCCGTCATCTCACTCTCTCTCCCTTTAACCTTCCCGTGATCTCACTCTGTCCCTTTAACCTTCCCTGATATCATTCTCTGTTCCTTTAACTGTTCCCCTGATCTCCATCTCTGTCCCTTTAATAGTCCCTGCTCTCTCTGTCCCTTTAGCTGTCCCTGATATCACTCTTTGTCCCTTTAACTGTCCCACTGATCTCACTCTCTGTCCCTTTAACTGTCCCCCGATCCCACTCTCTGTCCCTTTAATAGTCCCTGATCTCTCTCTGTCCCTTTAGCTGTCCCTTATCTCACTCCCTGTCCCTTTAACCTCCCCATGATCTCACAGTCTGTCCCATTAACATTTCCGTGATCTCACCCTCTGTTCATTTAACCTCCCCGTGATCACATTCTCTGATCCTTTAACCTCCCCATGATCTCACTCTCCGTCCCGTTAACCTCCCCGTGATCTCACTCTCTGTCCCATTAACCTCCCCTTAATTTCACTCTCTGTCCCTTTAACCTCCCCGTGATCTCTGTCTTTCCCTTTAAACTCCCCGTGTTCTCACTCTCTGTCCCTTTAACCTCACCGTGATATCACCCTCTGTCCCTTTAACCTCCCCGTCATCTCACTCTCTTTCCCATTAAGCATCCCGTGATCTCACTCTCTTTCCCTTTTACCTCCCCGTGACCTCACTCTCTGTCCCTTTAACCTCGCCGTGATCTCACTCTCTGTCCCTTTTACCTCCCCGTGATCCCACTCTCTGTCCCTTTTACCTCCCCGTGATCTCACTCTCTGTCCCTTTTACCTCCCCGTGATCTCACTCTCTGTCCCTTTTACCTCCCTGTGATCTCAATCTCTGTCCCTTTAATCTCCCCGTGATCTCACTCTCTGTCCCGTTAACCTCCCCGTGATTTCACTCTCTGTCCCATTAACCTCCCCTTAATTTCACTCTCTGTCCCTTTAACCTCCCCGTGATCTCTGTCTTTCCATTTTAACTCCTCGTGTTCTCACTCTCTGTCCCTTTTCCTCACCGTGATATCACCCTCTGTCCCTTTTACCTCCCCGTGATCTCACTCTCTGTCCCTTTAAACTCCCCATGATCTCAATCTCTGTCCCTTTAATCTCCCCGTGATCTCATTCTCTTTCCCTTTAACCTCCCCATGATCTCACAGTCTGTCCCTTTAACATTTCCGTAATCTCACCCTCTGTCCATTTAACCTCCCCGTGATCACATTCTCTGTACCTTTATCCTCCCCGTGATCTCACTCTCTGTCCCTTTAACCTCCCCATGATCTCACTATCCGTCCCGTTAACCTCCCCGTGATCTCACTCTCTGTCCCATTAACCTCCCCTTAATTTCACACTCTGTCCCTTTAACCTCCCCGTGATCTCTGTCTTTCCATTTAAACTCCCCGTGTTCTCACTCTCTGTCCCTTTAACCTCACCGTGATATCACCCTCTGTCCCTTTAACCTCCCCGTCATGTCACTCTCTTTCCCATTAAGCTCCCAGTGATCTCACTCCCTGTCCATTTTACCTCCCCGTGACCTCACTCTCTGTCCCTTTAACCTCCCCGTGATCTCACTCTCTGTCCCTTTTACCTCCCTGTGATCTCACTATCTGTCCCTTTTACCTCCCCATGATCTCACTCTCTGTCCCTTTAACCTCCCTGTATTCTCACTATCTGTCCCTTTAAACTCCCCATGATCTCAATCTCTGTCCCTTTAATCTCCCCGTGATCTCATTCTCTTTCCCTTTAACCTCCCCGTGATTTCACTCTCTGTCTCTTTAACCTCATCGTGATATCACTCCCTGTCCCTTTAACCTTCCCGTGATCTCACTCTGTCCCTTTTACCTCCCCTTATCTCATTCTCTGTTCCTTTAACTGTTCCCCTGATCTCCATCTCATGTCCCTTTAATATTCCCTGCTCTCTCTCTGTCCCTTTAGCTTTCCCTGATATCACTCTTTGTCCCTTTAACTGTCCCCCTGATCTCACTCTCTGACCCTTTAACTGTCTCCCGATCCCACTCTCTGTCCCTTTAATAGTCCCTGATCTCTCTCTGTCCCTTTAGCTGTCCCTGATCTCATTCTCTGTCCCTTTAACCTCCCCATGATATCACAGTCTGTCCCTTTAACATTCCCGTGATCTCACCCTTTGTCCATTTAACCTCCCCGTGTTCACATTCTCTGTACCTTTATCCTACCCGTGATCTCACTCTCTGTCCCATTATTCTACCTGATTTAGCACTCTGTCCCTTTAACATCCCCGTCATCTCACTCTCTGTCCCTTAAAGCTCACCGTGAAACCAATCTCTGTCCCTTTAACCTGCCCGTGTTCTCATTCTCTGTCCCTTTAACCTCCCCGTGATCACACTCTCTGTCCCATTAACTTCCCGGTGATCTCACTCTCTGTCCCTTTAACCTCCCCGTGATCTCACTCTCTGTCCCTTTTACCTCCCCGTGACCTCACTCTCTGTCCCTTTAACCTCCCCGTGATCTCACTCTCTGTCCTTCAAACCTCCCAGTCATCTCACTCACTATCCCTTTAACCTCCCCGTGATCTCACTCTCTGTCCCGTTAACCTTCCCGTGATCTCAGTCTTTGTACCTTTAAACTTCCCTTGATGTCACTCTCTGTCCATTTGACCTCCCTTTGATCTCACTCCCTATCCCATTAACTTTCCCGTGATCGCATTCAATGTCCCTTAAACTTCACAGTGATCTCACTCTCTGTCCCTTTATCCTCCCCGTGATCTCACTCTCTGCCCCTTTAATCTCCCCGTGAACTCATTCTCTGTTCATTTAACCTCCCCGTGTTCTCACTGTCTGGCCCTTTAACTTAGCCTTGATCTCACTGTCTGTCCCTTTAAACTCCCCGTCATCTCACTCTCTCTCCCTTTAACCTTCCCGTGATCTCACTCTGTCCCTTTAACCTTCGCTGATCTCATTCTCTGTTCCTTTAACTGTTCCCCTGATCTCCATCTCTGAACCTTTAATAGTCCCTGCTCTCTTTCTGTCCCTATGGCTGTCCGTGATATCACTCTTTGTCCCTTTAACTGTCCCACTGATCTCACTCTCTGTCCCTTTAACTGTCCCCCGATCCCACTCTCTGTCCCTTTAATAGTCCCTGATCTCTCTCTGTCCCTTTAGCTCTCCCTGATCTCACTCCCTGTCCCTTTAACCTCCCCATGATCTCACAGTCTATCCCATTAAGCTTTCCGTGATCTCACTCTCTTTCCCTTTTACCTCCCTGTGGTCTCACTCTCTGTCCCTTTTACCTCCCCGTGATCTCACTCTCTGTACCTTTTACCTCCCCGTGATCTCACTCTCTGTCCCTTTTACCCCCCCGTGATTTCACTCTCTGTCCCTTTTACCTCCCCATGATCTCACTCTCTGTCCCTTTAACCTCCCCGCATTCTCACTATCTGTCCCTTTAAACTCCCCATGATCTCAATCTCTGTCCCTTTAATCTCCCCGTGATCTCATTCTCTTTCCCTTTAACCTCCCCGTGATCTCACTCTCTGTCCCTTTAACCTCATCGTGATCTCACTCTCTGTCCCTTTTACCTCCCCGTGACCTCACTCTCTGTCCCTTTAACCTCCCCGTGGTCTCACTCTCTGTCCCTTTTACCTCCCCGTGACCTCACTCTCTGTCCCTTTAACCTCCCCGTGATCTCACTCTCTGTCCCTTTTACCCCCCCATGATTTCACTCTCTGTCCCTTTTACCTCCCCATGATCTCACTATCTGTCCCTTTAACCTCCCCGCATTCTCACTATCTGTCCCTTTAAACTCCCCATGATCTCAATCCCTGTCCCTTTAATCTCCCCGTGATCTCACTCTCTGTCCCTTTAACCTCATCGTGATCTCACTCTCTGTCCCTGTAACCTCCTCTTGATCTCACTATCTGTCCCTTTAACCTCCCCCTGATCTCACTCTGTCGCTTTAACCTCCCCGTTAACTCTCTCTGTCCCTTTAACCTCCGCGTGATCTCACTCTCTGTCCCTTTAACCTTCCCGTGATCTCGCTCTCTGTCCCTTTAACCTCCCCGTGATCTCACTCTCTGTCCATTTAACCTCCCCGTCTTCCTACTCTCTGTCCCTTTAATCTCCCCGTGATCTCACTCTCTGTACCTTTCAAGTCTCGTGAACTCACTCTCTGTCCCTTTAACTGCCTCGTGAACTCACTCTCTGTCCCTTTAACCTCCCCGTGATCTCTGTCTTTCCCTTTAAACTCCCCATGTTCTCACTCTCTGTCCCTTTAACCTCACCGTGATATCACCCTCTGTCCCTTTAACCTCCCCGTTATCTCACTCTCTTTCCCATTAAGCTTTCCGTGATCTCACTCTCTTTCCCTTTTACCTCCCCGTGACCTCACTCTCTGTCCCTTTAACCTCCCCGTGGTCTCACTCTCTGTCCCTTTTACCTCCCCATGATCTCACTCTCTGTCCCTTTAACCTCCCCGCATTCTCACTATCTGTCCCTTTAAACTCCCCATGATCTCAATCTCTGTCCCTTTAATCTCCCCGTGATCTCATTCTCTTTCCCTTTAACCTCCCCGTGATCTCACTCTCTGTCCCTTTAACCTCATCGTGATCTCACTCTCTGTCCCTGTAACCTCCTCGTGATCTCACTATCTGTCCCTTTAACCTCCCCATGATCTCACTCTGTCGCTTTAACCTCCCCGTTAACTCTCTCTGTCCCTTTAACCTCCCCGTGATCTCACTCTCTGTCCCTTTAACCTCCCCGTGATCTCACTCTCTGTCCCTTTAACCTCCCCGTGATCTCACTCTCTGTCCCTTTAACCTTCCCGTGATCTCACTCTCTGTCCCTTTAACCTCCCCGTGATCTCACTCTCTGTCCATTTAACCTCCCCGTCTTCCTACTCTCTGTCCCTTTAATCTCCCCGTGATCTCACTCTCTGTACCTTTCAATTCTCGTGAACTCACTCTCTGTCCCTTTAACTGCCTCGTGAACTCACTCTCTGTCCCTTTAACCTCTCCGTGATCTCACTCTCAGTCCCATTAACCTCTCCGTGATCTCACTCTCTGTCCCTTTTACTTCCCCGTGAACTCATTCTCTGTCCATTTTACCTCCTCGTGATCTCACTCTCTGTCCCTTTAAACTCCCCGTGATCTCACTCTCTCTCCCTTTAACTTCCCTGTGATCTCACTCTCTGCCCCTTTAACCTGCGCGTGATCTCACTCTCTGTACCTTTAACATCCCCGTGATCTCACTCTGTCCCTTTAACCTTCCCTGATCTCATTCTCTTTTCCTTTAATTGTTCCCCTGATCTCAATCTCTGTCCCTTTAACTGTCACCCTGATCTCTCTCTATGTTTCTTTAACTGTCCCCCGATCCCACTCTCTGTCCCTTTAATAGTCCCTGATCTCTCTCTTTCCCTTTAGCTGTCCCTGATCTCACTCTCTGTCCCTTTAACCTCCCCGTGATCTCACTCTCTGTACCTTTAACACTCCCCATGATCTCAAAGTCTGTCCCTTTAACATTCCCGTGATCTCACTCTCTGTCCCTTTAACGTCCCCGTGATCTCACTCTCCATCCCTTTAACCTCCCCGTAATCTCACTCTCTGACCCTTTAACGTACACGTGATCTCGCACTCTGGCCCTTTAACTTCCTCGTGATCTCACTCTCTGTCCATTTAACCTCCCCGTGATTTCTCTCTGTCGCTTTAACCTCCCCGTAATCTCTCTCTGTACCTTTAACCTCCCCGTGATCTCACTCTATCTCCCTTTAACGTCCCCGTGATCGCACTCTTTGTCCCGTTAAACTACCCGTGATCTAAATCTCTGTCCCTTATGACTCCCCGTTATCTCACTCTCTTTCCCTTTAAAACTCCCCATGATCTCACAGTCTGTCCGTTTAACATTCCCTTGATCTCACCCTCTGTCCATTTAACCTCCCCGTGATCACAATCTCTGTACCTTTATCCTCCCCATGATCTCACTCTCTGTCCCTTTAACCTCCCCGTGATCTCATTCTCTGTCCCTTTAACCTCCCCGTGATCTCACTCTCTGTCCCTTTAAACTCCCCGTGTTATCACTCTCTGTCCTTTTAACCTCCCCGTGATCTCACTCTCTGTCCCTTTAACCTCCCTGTGATCTCACTCTCTGTCCCATTAAACTCCCCGTGATCTCAATCTCTATCCCTTTAACACCCCCGTGATCTCACTCTGTTTTCCTTTAACCTCTCAGTAATCTCACTCTCTGTCCCTTTAACCTGCCCGTCATCTCATTATCTGTCCCTTTCACCTCCCTGATCTCACTCTCTGTCCCTATAACCTCACCGTCATCTTTCTCTCTGTCCCTTTTAACTCCCCGTGATCTCACTATCTGTCCCTTTAACCTCCCTGATCTCACTCTCTGTCCCTTTAAACTCCCCGTGATCTCACTCTCTTTCCCTTTAACATCCCCTTGATCTCACTCTCTGTCACTTGAAACAGCCCGTGATCTCACTCTCTGTCCAGATTACCTCCCCGTGATCTCACTCTCTGTCCATTTAAACTCCCCGTGATCTCACTCTCCGTCCCTTTAACCTCCCTGTGATCTCACTCTTTTTCACTTTAAGCTCCCCGTGGTCACACTCTCTGTCCCTTTAATTTGACCGTGATCTCACTCTCTGTCCCTTTATCTTCCCCGTGCTCTCATTCTCTGTCCCTTTAAGCTCCCCGTGAACTCATTCTCTGTCCATTTAACCTCCACGTGATCTCACTCTCTGTCGCTTAAACCTCCCCGTTATATCAATCTCTGTGCCTTTAACCTCGCCATGATCTCACTCTCTGTCCCTTTAACCTCCCCATGATCTCACAGTCTGTCCCATTAACATTTCCGTGATCTCACCCTCTGTTCATTTAACCTCCCCGTGATCACATTCTCTGTCCCTTTAACCTCCACGTGATCTCACTCTCCGTCCCGTTAACCTCCCCGTGATCTCACTCTCTGTCCCATTAACCTCCCCTTAATTTCACTCTCTATCCCTTTAACCTCCCCGTGATCTCTGTCTTTCCCTTTAAACTCCCCGTGTTCTCACTCTCTGTCCCTTTAACCTCACCGTGATATCACCCTCTGTCCCTTTAACCTCCCCGTCATCTCACTCTCTTTCCCATTAAGCTCCCCGTGATCTCACTCTCTTTCCCTTTTACCTCCCCGTGACCACACTCTCTGTCCCTTTAACCTCCCCGTGGTCTCACTCTCTGTCCCTTTTACCTCCCCGTGACCTCACTCTCTGTCCCTTTAACCTCCCCGTGGTCTCACTCTCTGTCCCTTTTACCTCCCCGTGATCTCACTCTCTGTCCCTTTTACCTCCCCGTGATTTCACTCTCTGTCCCTTTTACCTCCCCATGATCTCACTATCTGTCCCTTTAACCTCCCCGCATTCTCACTATCTGTCCCTTTAAACTCCCCATGATCTCAATCCCTGTCCCTTTAATCTCCTCGTGATCTCATTCTCTTTCGCTTTAACCTCCCCGTGATCTCATTCTCTTTCCCTTTAACCTCCCCGTGATCTCACTCTCTGTCCCTTTAACCTCATCGTGATCTCACTCTCTGTCCCTGTAACCTCCTCGTGATCTCACTATCTGTCCCTTTAACCTCCCCCTGATCTCACTCTGTCGCTTTAACCTCCCCGTTAACTCTCTCTGTCCCTTTAACCTCCGCGTGATCTCACTCTCTGTCCCTTTAACCTTCCCGTGATCTCGCTCTCTGTCCCTTTAACCTCCCCGTGATCTCACTCTCTGTCCATTTAACCTCCCCGTCTTCCTACTCTCTGTCCCTTTAATCTCCCCGTGATCTCACTCTCTGTACCTTTCAATTCTCGTGAACTCACTCTCTGTCCCTTTAACTGCCTCGTGAACTCACTCTCTGTCCCTTTAACCTCCCCGTGATCTCTGTCTTTCCCTTTAAACTCCCCGTGTTCTCACTCTCTGTCCCTTTAACCTCACCGTGATATCACCCTCTGTCCCTTTAACCTCCCTGTTATCTCACTCTCTTTCCCATTAAGCTTTCCGTGATCTCACTCTCTTTCCCTTTTACCTCCCCGTGACCTCACTCTCTGTCCCTTTTACCTCCCCGTGATCTCACTCTCTGTCCCTTTTACCCCGCCGTGATCTCACTCTCTGTCCCTTTTACCTCCCCATGATCGCACTCTCTGTCCCTTTAACCTCCCCGCATTCTCACTATCTGTCCCTTTAAACTCCCCATGATCTCAATCTCTGTCCCTTTAATCTCCCCGTGATCTCATTCTCTTTCCCTTTAACCTCCCCGTGATATCACTCTCTGTCCCTTTAACCTCATCGTGATCTCACTTTCTGTCCCTGTTACCTCCTCGTGATCTCACTATCTGTCCCTTTAACCTCCCCATTATCTCACTCTGTCGCTTTAACCTCCCCGTTAACTCTCTCTGTCCCTTTAACCTACGCGTGATCTCACTCTCTGTCCCTTTAACCTCCCCGTGATCTCACTCTCTGTCCCTTTAACCTCCCCGTGATCTCACTCTCTGTCCCTTTAACCTTCCCGTGATCTCACTCTCTGTCCCTTTAACCTCCCCGTGATCTCACCCTCTGTCCATTTAACCTCCCCGTCTTCCTACTCTCTGTCCCTTTAATCTCCCCGTGATCTCACTCTCTGTACCTTTCAATTCTCGTGAACTCACTCTCTGTCCCTTTAACTGCCTCGTGAACTCACTCTCTGTCCCTTTAACCTCCCCGTGATCTCACTCTCTGCCCCTTTAATCTGCGCGTGATCTCACTCTCTGTACCTTTAACATCCCCGTGATCTCACTTTCTTTCCCTTTAACCTTCCCGTGATCTCACTCTGTCCCTTTAACCTTCCCTGACCTCATTCTCTTTTCCTTTAACTGTTCCCCTGATCTCAATCTCTGTCCCTTTAACTGTCACCCTGATCTCACTCTCTGCTCCTTTAACTGTCCCCCGATCCCACTCTCTGTCCCTTTAATAGTCCCTGATCTCTCTCTTTCCCTTTAGCTGTCCCTGATCTCACTCTCTGTCCCTTTAACCTCCCCGTGATCTCACTCTCTGTACCTTTAACACTCCCCATGATCTCACAGTCTGTCCCTTTAACATTCCCGTGATCTCACTCTCTGTCCCTTTAACGTCCCCGTGATCTCACTCTCCGTCCCTTTAACCTCCCCGTAATCTCACTCTCTGACCCTTTAACGTACACGTGATCTCGCACTCTGGCCCTTTAACTTCCTCGTGATCTCACTCTCTGTCCATTTAACCTCCCCGTGATTTCTCTCTGTCGCTTTAACCTCCCCGTAATCTCTCTCTGTACCTTTAACCTCCCCGTGATCTCACTCTATCTCCCTTTAACGTCCCCGTGATCGCACTCTTTGTCCCGTTAAACTACCCGTGATCTAAATCTCTGTCCCTTATAACTCCCCGTTATCTCACTCTCTTTCCCTTTAA
>NW_027598343.1:0-47081 GCF_964194155.1 Cetorhinus maximus | reverse complement strand
CCGTCGCTCTCCCTCCTTCCCCCCGTCTCTCACTCTCTCTCCTTCCCCCCATCTCTCTCTCTCCTTCCCCCCGTCTCTCTCTCTCTCCTTCCCTCCGTCTCTCTCTCCGCTTCCCCCGTCTCTCTCTCTCGCTCCTTCCCCCGTCTCTCTCTCTCCATCCACCCGTCTCTCTCTCTCCTTCCCCCGTCTCTCTCTCATTTCTCCCTCCGTCTCTCTCTCTCCTTCCTCCCGTCTCCCTCTCTCTCTCCTTCCCCCTTATCTCTCTCTCCTTCCCCCTTATCTCTTTCTCCTTCCCCCCCGTCTCTCTCTCTCCTTCCCACGTCACTCTCTCTCTCTCCTTCCCCCCGTCTCACTCTCTCCTTCCCACGTCTCACTCTCTCCTTCCCCCCGTCTCTCTCTCTCCTTCCCCCGCCTAGCTCTCTCCTTCCCACCGTCTCTCTCTATATCTCCTTCCTCCGTCTCACTCTCTCATTCCCACGTCTCCCTCTCTCCTTCCCCCATTTCTCACTCTCCTTCACCCCGTCTCTCTCTCTCTCCTTCCCCCCGTCTCTCTCTCTCCTTCCCCCGTCTCTCTCTCTCCTTCCCAATTCTCTCTCTCTCCTTCCCCCCGTCTCTCTCTCTCTCTCCTTCCCCCCGTCTCTCTCTCTCCTTCCCCCAGTCTCTCTCTCTCCTTCCCCCCATCTCTCTCTCTCTCCTTCCCCCCGTCTCTCTCTCTCCTTCCCTCGTCTCTCTCTCTCCGTCGCCCGCCTCTCTCTCTCCTTCCCCCATTCTCTCTCTCTCCTTCCCCCGTCTCTCTCTCTCCTTCCACCGTCTCTATCTCGCTTTCCTTCCCCCGTCTCTCTCTCTCTCTCTCTCTCTCCCCCGTCTCTCTCTCTCCTTCCCCCCGTCTCTCACTCTCCTTCTCCCCGTCTCTCTCTCACTCTCCTTCCCCCGTCTCTCTCTCTTCTTCCCACCGTCTCTCTTTCTCCTTCCCCCGTCTCTCTCTCACCTTGCTCCGTCTCTCACTCTCCTTCCCCCGTATCTCTCTCTCTCCATCCCCCCGTCTCTCTCTCTCCTTCCTCCCGTCTCTCTCTCTCCTTCCCCCCGTCTCTCTCTCTCCTTCACCCCGTCTCACTCTCTCTCTCCTTCCCCCGTCTCTCTCTCTCCTTTCCCCCGTCTCTCTCTCTCATTCCCCCGTCTCTCTCTCTCTCCTTCCCCCCCCGTATCTCTCTCTCCTTCACCCCGTCTCACTCACTCTCTCCTTTCCCCTTCTCTCTCTCTCCTTCCCCCTGTCTCTCTCTCTCCTTCCCTCCGTCTCTCTCTCTCCTTCCCTCGTCTCTCTCTCTCTCTCTCCTTCCCCCGTCTCTCTCTCTCTCTCCTTCCCCCGTCTCTCTTTCTGTCTCCTTCCCCCGTCTCTCTCTCTCCTGCCCCGTCTCTCTCTCTCCTTCCCCCGTCTCTCTCTCTCCTTCCCCGTCTCTCTCCTACCCCCGTCTCTCTCTCTCCTTCCCCCGTCTCTCTCTCTCCTTCCCCCCGTCTCTATCTCTCCTTCCCCCGTCTCTCTCCCTCCTTCCTCCCTTCTCTCACTCTCTCTCCTTCCCTCCGTCTCTCTCTCTCCTTCCCCCGACTCTCTCTCTCCTTACCCCGTCTCTCTCTCTCTCTCCTTCCCCCGTCTGTCTCTTTCCTTCACCCGTCTCTCTGTCTCCTTCCCCCCGTCTCTCTCTATCTCTCCTTCCCCTGTCTCACTCTCTCATTCACCCCGTCTTCCTCTCTCCTTTCCTCGTTTCTCACTCTCCTTCACCCCGTCTCTCTCTCTCTCTCCTTCCCCCCGTCTCTCTCTCTCCTTCCCGCGTCTCTCTCTCTCCTTCCCCCCATCTCTCTCTCTCTCCTTCCCCCCGTCTCTCTCTCTCCTTCCCTCGTCTCTCTCTCTCCTTCCCCCGTCACTCTCTCTCCTTCCCCCGTCTCTCTCTCTCTCCTTCCCTCATCTCTCTCTCTCCTTCCCCCGTCTCTCTCACTCCTTCCCCCGTCTCTATCTCGCTTTCCTTCCCCCGTCTCTCTCTCTCCTTCCCCCGTCCTTCTCTCTCCTTCCCCCGTCTCTCTCTCTCTCTCCTTCCCCGTCTCTCTCTCTCCTTCCCCCCGTCTCTATCTCTCTCCTTCCCGTCTCTCTTTCTCCTTCCCCCGTCTCTCACTCTCTCTCCCTTCCCCCGTCTCTCTCTCTCCTTCCCCGTCTCTCTCTCTCCTTCCCCCCTCTCTCTCTGTCTCCTTCCCCCTTTCTCACTCTCTCTCTCCTTCCCCCCGTCTCTCTCTCTCACCTTCCCCGTCTCTCTTTCTCCTTCCCCCGTCTCTCACTCTCTCTCCTTCCCCCGTCAATCTCTCTCCTTCCCCCCGTCTCTCTGTCTCCTTCCCCCGTCTCTCTCTCTCTCCTTCCCCCTGTCTCTCTCGCTCCTTCACCCCGTCTCACTCTCTCTCTCCTTCTCCCGTCTCTCTCTCTCCATTCCCCCGTCTCTCTCTCTCCTTCCCCCCGTCTCTCCCTCTCCTTCACCCCATCTCACTCACTCTCTCCTTTCCCCGTCTCTCTCTCTCCTTCCCCCCGTCTCTCTCTCTCCTTCGCTCGTCTCTCTCTCTCTCCTTCACCCAGTCTCTCTCTCTCCTTCCCTGCTTCTCTCTCTCTCCTTCCCCACCTCTCTCTCTCCATCCCCCGTCTCTCTCTCTCCTTCCCCCCATCTCTCTCTCTCCTTCCCCCCGTCTCTCGCTCCTTCCACGTCTCTCTCTCTCTCTCCTTCCCCCCGTCTGTCTCTCTCTCACCTTCCCACGTCTCTCTCTCTCCTTCCCCACGTCTCTTTCTCTCCATCCCCCCGTCTCTCTCTCTCTCCTTCCCCCGTCTTTCTCTCTCTCCTTCCCCCGTCTCTCTCTCTCCTTCCCCCGTCTCTGTCTCTCTCCTTCCCCGTCTCTCCCTCCTTCCCCCATCTCTCTCTCTCCTTCCCCCGTGTCTCTCTCTCTCTCCTTCCCCCGTCTCTCTCTCTCTCTCTCTCCCCCGTCTCTCTCTCTCCTTCCCCCGTATCTCTCTCTCTCTCCTTCCCCCGTCTCTATCTCTCCTTCCCCCCTTCTCTCTCTCTCCTTCCCCCGTCTCACTCTCTCTCTCCTTCCCCCGTCTCTCTCTCTCCTTCCCGCCGTCACTCTCTCTCCTTCCCCCGTCTCCATCTCTCCTTCCCACGTCTCTGTCTCTCTCACTCCTTCCCCCGTCTCTCTCTCTCCTTCCCCCCGTCTCTCTCTCTCCATCCCCCCTCTCTCTCTCTCCTTCCCCCGTCCCTCTCTCTCTGTCCTTCCCCCGTCTCGCTCTCTCTCTCCTTCCCCCGTCTCTCTCTTTCTCTCCTTCCCCCGTCTCTCTCTCTCTCTCCTTCCCCCGTCTCTCTCTCTCTCCTTCCTTCGTCTATCTCTCTCCTTTCCCCCATCTCTCTCTCTCTCTCCTTCCCCCATCTCTCTCTCTCTCTCTCCTTCCTCTGTCTCTCTCTCTCCTTCCCCCCGTCTCTCTCTCTCTCTCCTTCCCCCGTCTTTCTCTCTCTCTGCTTCCCCCGTTTCTCTCTCTCTCTCTCCTTCCCGCGCCTCTCACTCTCCTTCCCCCGTCTCACTCTCTCTCTCTCCTTCCCCCCGTCTCTCTCTCTCTCTCCTTCCCCCGTCTCTCTCTCTCCTTCCCCCGTCTCTCTCTCTCTCCTTCCCTCCGTCTCTCTCTCTCCTTCCCCCCGTCTATCTCTCTCCTTCCCCCGTCTCTCTCTCTCTCTCCTTCCCCCGTCTATCTCTCTCCCTCCTTCCCCCGTATCTCTCTCTCCTTCCCCCGTCTCTCTCTCTCCTTCCCCCCGTCTCTCTCTCTCCATCCCCCCCGTCCCTCTCTCTCCTTCCCCCCGGCTCTCTCTCTTCTCTTTCTCCTTCCCCCGTCTCTCTCTCTCTCTCTTCCCCCATCTCTCTCTCTCCTTCCCCCCGTCTCTTTCTCACCTTCCCCCGTCTCTCTCTCTCCTTCCCCCATTCTCTCTCTATCCTTCCCCCCTCTCTCTCTCTCTCTCCTTCCCCCGTCTCTCTCTCTCCTTCGCCCCGTCTCTCTCTCTCTCTCCTTCCCCCCGTCTCTCTCTATCCTACCCCCGTCCCTCTCTCTCTCCTTCCCCCGTCTCACTCTCTCTTTCCCCCGTCTCTCTCTCTCCTTCCCCGTCTCACTCTATCCTTCCCCCGTCTCTCTCTCTCTCCTTCCCCCGTCTCTCTCTCTCTCTCCTTCCCCCGTCTCTCTCTCTCTCCTTCCCCCGGTCTCTCTCTCTCCTTCCCCCGTCTCGCTCTCTCCTTCCCCCCGTCTCTCTCTATCCTTCCCCCGTCTCTCTCTGTCTCTCCTTCCCCCTTATCTCTCTCTCCTCCCCCCGTCTCACTCACTCCTCCCCCCGTCTTTTTCTCTCCTTCCCCCGTCTATCTCTCTCCTTCCCCCGTCTTTCTCTCTCCTTCCCCCCGTCTCTCTCTCACTCTCTCCTTCGCCCTTCTCTCTCTTTCCTTCCCCCCGTCTCTCCCTCTCCTTCCCCCGTCTCTCTCTCTCTCTCTCCTTTCCCCGTCTCTCACTCTTTCTACTTCCCCCCGTCTCTCTCTCTCTCTACTTCCACCCTTCTCTCTCTCTCTTTCCCTCATCTCTCTCTCTCTCTCTCCTTCCCCCGTCTCTCTCTCTCCATCCCCCGTCTCTCTCTCTCTCTCCTTCCCCGTCTCTCTCTCTCCTTCCACCGTCTCTCTCTCTCCTTTCCTTGTCTCTCTCTCTCCTTCCCCCAGTCTCTCTCTCTCCTTCCCCGTCTCTCTCTCTCCTACCACCGTCTCTCTCTCTCCTTTCCTTGTCTCTCTCACTCCTGTCCCCCGTCTCTTTCTCTCCTTCCCCCCATCTCTCTCACTCCTGTCCCCCGACTCTCTCTCTCCTTCCCCCCGTCTCTCTCTCACCTACCCCCGTCTCTCTCTCTATCCTTCCGCTGTCAAACTCTCTCCTTCCCCCCGTCTCTCTCTCTCCTTCCCCGTCTCTCTTTCTATCCTTCCCCCGTCTCTCTCTCTCCTTCCCCCTTCTCTCTCTCTCCTTCCCTCCCTCTCTCTCTCTCCTTCCCCCGCCTCTCTGTCTCTCTCCTTCCCCCATCTCTATCTCTCCTTCCCCCCGTCTCTCTCTCACCTTCCCCCGTCTCTCTCTCTCCTTCCCCCATTCTCTCTCTATCCTTCCCCCGTCTCTCTCTCTCTCTCCTTCCCCCGTCTCTCTCTCTCCTTCCCCCGTCTCTCTCTCTCCTTCCCCCCGTCTCTCTCTATCCTTCCCCCGTCTCTCTCTCTCTCTCCTTCCCCCGTCTCTCTCTCTCCTTCCCCCGTCTCTCTCTCTCTCTCCTTCCCCCGTCTCTCTCTCTCCTTCCCCCATCTCTATTTCTCCTTCCCACGTCTCTCTCTCTCTCACCTTTCCCCCTTCTCTCTCTCTCCTTCCCCCCGTCTCTCTCTCTCCTCCCCCCATCTCTCTCTCTCTCACCATCCCCCGTCTCTCCCTCTCCTTCCACCCGTGTCTCTCTCTCCTTCCCCCCGTCTCTCTCTCTCCTTCCCCCGTCTCGCTCTCTCCTTCCCCCCGTCTCTCTCTCACTGTCCTTCCCCCTTTCTCTCTCTCTCCTTCCCCCCGTCTCTCTCTCTCTCTCCTTCCACCCTTCTCTCTCTCTTTCCCCTCGTCTCTCTCTGTCTCCTTCCCCCCGTCTCTCTCTCTCTCTACTTCCCCCGTCTCTCTCTCTCTCTCCTTCCCCCGTCTCTCTCTCTCCATCCCCCGTATCTCTCTATCCATCCCCCGTCTCTCTCTATCCATCTTCCATCTCTCTCTAACTCCTTCCCCCGTCTTTCTCTCTCCTTCCCCCGTCTCTCTCTCTCTCTCCTTCCCCCGTCTCTATCTATCCTTCCCCCGTCTCTCTCTCTCCTTCCCCCCGTCTCTGTCTCTCCTTCCCCCTCTCTCTCTCTCTCTCCTTCCCCCGTCTCTCTCTCTCCTTCACCCGTCTCTCTCTCTCTCTCCTTCCCCCGGTCTTTCTCTCACCTTCCCCCGTCTCGCTCTCTCCTTCCCCCCGTCTCTCTCTATCCTCCCCCGTCTCTCTCTCTCTCTCCTTCCCCCTTATCTCTCTCTCCTTCCCCCGTCTCTCTCTCTCCTTCCCCCGTCTCTCTCTCTCCTTCCCCCCGTCTCTGTCTGTCCTTCCCCCGTCTCTCTCTCTCTCTCCTTCCCCCTTCTCTCTCTCTCCTTCCCCCGGTCTCTCTCTCTCCTTCCCCCGTCTCTCTCTCTCCTCCCCCCGTCTCTCTCTCTCTCTCCATCCCCCGTCTCTTGCTCGCCTTCCCCCCGTCTCTCGCTCTCCTTCCCCCGTCTCTCTCTCTCCTTCCCCCGTCTCTCTCTCTCTCCTTCCCCCCGTCTCTCTCTCTCCTTCCCCCCGTCTCTCTCTCTCCTTCCCCCCGTCTCTCTCTCTCCTTCCCCCGTCTCTCTCTCTCTCCTTCCCCCCGTCTCTCTCTCTCCTTCCACCGTCTCTCTCTCTCTCTCCTTACCCCCGTCTCTCTCTCTCCTTCCCCCGTCTATCTCTATCTCTCCTTCCCCCGTCTCTCTCTCTCCTTCCCCCCGTCTCTCTCTATCCTTCCCCCGTCCATCTCTCTCTCCTTCCCCCGTCTCTCCCTTTCCTTCCCCCGTCTCTCTCTCTCTCTCCTTCCCCCTTCTCTCTCTATCCTTCCCCCGTCTCTCTATCTCTCCTTCCCCCGTCTCACTCTATCCTTCCCCCGTCTCTGTCTCTCTCCTTCCCCCGTCTCTCTCTCTCTCTCCTTCCCCGTATCTCTCTCTCCATCCCCCTCTCGTTCTCTCTCTCCTTCCCCCGTATCTCTCTCTCCTTCCCCCATCTCTATTTCTCCTTCCCCCCGTCTCTCTCTCTCCTCCCCCCATCTCTCTCTCTCTCACCATCCCCCGTCTCTCCCTCTCCTTCCACCCGTGTCTCTCTCTCCTTCCCCCCCGTCTCTCTCTCTCCTTCCCCCGTCTCGCTCTCTCCTTCCCCCGTCTCTCTCTCACTGTCCTTCCCCCTTTCTCTCTCTCTCCTTCCCCCCGTCTCTCTCTCTCTCTCCTTCCACCCTTCTCTCTCTCTTTCCCCTCGTCTCTCTCTGTCTCCTTCCCCCCGTCTCTCTCTCTCCTTCCCCCGTCTCTCTCTCTACTTCCCCATGTCTCTCTCTCCTTCCCCCGTCTCTCTCTCTCTCTACTTCCCCCGTCTCTCTCTCTCTCTCCTTCCCCCGTCTCTCTCTCTCCTTCCCCCGTATCTCTCTATCCATCCCCCGTCTCTCTCTATCCATCTTCCGTCTCTCTCTAACTCCTTCCCCCGTCTTTCTCTCTCCTTCCCCCGTCTCTCTCTCTCTCTCCTTCCCCCGTCTCTATCTATCCTTCCCCCGTCTCTCTCTCTCCTTCCCCCGTCTTCTCTATCCTTCCCCCGTCTCTCTCTCTCTCCTTCCCTGTCTCTCTCTCTCTCTCCTTCCCCCGTCTCTCTCTCTCTCTCCTTCCCCCGTCTCTCTCTCTCCTTCCCCCTCTCTCTCTCTCTCTCCTTCCCCCATCTCTCTCTCTCCTTCCCCCGTCACTCTCTCTCCTTCCCCCGTCTCTCTCTCTCTCTCCTTCCCCCCGTCTCTCTCTCTCCTTCCCCCGTCTCTCTCTCTCCTCCCCCCGTCTCCCTCTCTCCTTCCCCCCGTCTCTCTTTCTCCTTCCCCCCGTCTCTCTCTCTCCTTCCCCCCGTCTCTCTCTCTCCTTCCCCCGTCTCTCTCTCTTTCTCCTTCCCCCCGTCTCTCTCTCTCCTTCTCCCCGTCTCTCTCTCTCTCTCTCTCCTTGCCCCGTCTCTCTCTCTCCTTCCCCCGTCTCCATCTCTCCTTCCCCCTTCTCCATCTCTCCTTCCACCGTCTCTCTCTCTCTCTCCTTCCCCCTTCTCTCTCTCTCCTTCCCCCCGTCTCTCTCTCTCCTTCCCCCGTCTCTCTCTCTTTCTCCTTCCCTCCGTCTCTCTCTCTCCTTCCCCCCGTCTCTCTCGCTCCTTCAACCCGTCTCCCTCTCTCTCTCCTTCCCCCGCCTCTTTCTCTCCTTTCCCCGTCTCTCTCTCTCCTTCCCCTCGTCTCTCTCGCTCCTTCACCCCGTCTCTCTCTCTCTCTCCTTCGCCCGCCTCTCTTTCTCCTTCCCCCGTCTCTCTCTCTCTCCTTCCCCCATCTCTCTCTCTCCTCCCCCGGTCTTTCTCTCCCCTTCCCCCGTCTATCTCTCTCCTTCCCCCGTCTTTCTCTCTCCTTCCCCCCATGTCTCTCTCTCTCTCCTTCCCCCTTCTCTCTCTTTCCTTCCCCCCGTCTCTCTCTCTCCTTTCCCCGTCTCTCTCTCTCTCCTTCCCCCGTCTCTCTCTTTCCTTCGCCCCGTCTCTCTCTCTCCTTCCCACCATCTCTCTCTCCATCTCCCCTTCGCTCTCTCTCTCCTTCCCCCCGTCTCTCTCTCTCCTTACCCCCGTCTCTCTCTCTCCTTCCCCTTCGCTCTCTCTCTCTCCTTCCCCCCATCTCTCTCTCTCCTTCCTCCCGTCTCTCTCTCTCCTTCCCCCCATCTCTATCTCTCCTTCCCCCCTCTCTCTCTCTATCTCCCGTCTCTCTCTCTCCTTCCCCCGTCTCTCTCTCTCCTTCCCACATCTCTCTCTCTCCTTCACCCCGTCTCTCTCTCTCCTTCCCCGGTCTCTCTCTCCTTCCCCCGTCTCTCTCTCTCCTTCCCCCCGTCTCTCTCTCTCCTTCCCCCGACTCTCTCTCTCCTTCCCCCGTCTCTCTCTCTCCTTTCCCCCGTCTCTCTCTCTCCTTCCCCGTCTCTCTCTCTCTCCTTCCCCCGTCTCTCTCTCTCTCCTTCCCCCGTCTCTCTCTCTCCTTCCCCCGTCTCTCTCTCTCCTTCCCCCCGTCTCTCTCTCTCTCCTTCCCCCCGTCTCTCTCTCACTCTCCTTCCCCCCGTCTCTCTCTCTCCTTCCCCCCGTCTCTCTCTCTCTCCTTCCCCCCGTCTAGCTCTCACTTTCCTTCCCCCCGTCTCTCTCTCTCCTTCCCCCCGTCTCTCTCTCTCCTTCCCCCCGTCTCTCTCTCTCCTTCCCCCGGTCTCTCTCACTCCTTCCCCCGTCTCTCTCTCTCCTTCCCCCCGTCTCTCTCTCTCCTTCCCCCCGTCTCTCTCTCTCTCTCCGTCCCCCGTCTCTCTCTCTCTCTCCATCTCCCGTCTCTGTCTCTCCTTCCCCCCGTCTCTCTCTCTCCTTCCCCCATCTCTCTTTCTCTATCCTTCCCTCGTCTATCTCTTTCTCTCCTTACCCCATCTCTCTCTCTCTCTCCTTCCCCCGTCTCTCTCTCTCTCTCCTTCCTCCGCCTCTCTCTCTCCTTACCCCCGTCTCTCTCTCTCTTTCCTTCCCCCGTCTCTCTCTCTCTCTCTCCTTCCTTCGTCCATCTCTCTCCTTCCCCCCATCTCTCTCTCTCTCTCCTTCCCCCGTCTCTCTCTCTCTCTCTCCTTCCTCTGTCTCTCTCTCTCCTTCCCCCGTCTCTCTCTCTTTCTCCTTCCCCCGTCTTTCTCTCTCTCTGCTTCCCCTGTTTCTCTCTCTCTCTCTCCTTCCCGCATCTCTCTCTCTCCTTCCCCCGTCTCTCTCTCTCTCTCTCTCCTTCCCCCCGTCTCTCTCTCTCTCTCCTGCCCCCCATCTCTCTCACTGTCTCCTTCCCCCGTCTCTCTCCCTCTCTCGCCCCGTCTCTCTCTCTCCTTCTCCCGTCTCTCTCTCTCCTACCCCCCGTCTTTCTCTCTCCTTCCCCCCGTCTCTCTCTCTCTCTCCTTCCCCCCGTCTATCTCTCTCCCTCCTTATCCCGTCTCTCTCTCTCTCTCCTTCCCCCCTCTCTCTCTCTCCTTCCCCCCGTCTCTCTCTCTCTCCCCCCGTCTATCTATCTCCTTCCCCCGTCTCTCTCTCTCCTTCCCCGTCTCTCTGTCTCTCTCCCCCCGTCACACTCTCTCCTTCCCCCATCACTCTCTCTCCTTCCCCCGTCTCTCTCTCCTTCCCCAGTCTCTCTCTCTCCTTCCCCCCGTCTCTCTCTCTCCTTTCACCGTCTCTCTCTCTGTCTCCTTCCCCCCGACTCTCTGTATCTCCCGTCTCTCTCTCTCCTTCCCCCTTCTCTCTCTCTCCTTCCCACATCTCTCTCTCTCCTTCCCCCGTCTCTCTCTCTCTCTCTCTCCTTCCCCCCGTCTCTCTCTCTCTCTCCTGCCCCCCATCTCTCTCACTGTCTCCTTCCCCCGTCTCTCTCCCTCTCTCGCCCCGTCTCTCTCTCTCCTTCCCCCGTCTCTCTCCCTCTCTCGCCCCGTCTCTCTCTCTCCTTCCCCCGTCTCTCTCTCTCTCTCTCCTTCCCCCGTCTCTCTCCCTCTCTCGCCCCGTCTCTCTCTCTCCTTCCCCCGTCTCTCTCTCTCTCTCTCTCCTTCCCCCCGTCTCTCTCTCTCTCTCCTGCCCCCCATCTCTCTCACTGTCTCCTTCCCCCGTCTCTCTCCCTCTCTCGCCCCGTCTCTCTCTCTCCTTCTCCCGTCTCTCTCTCTCCTACCCCCCGTCTTTCTCTCTCCTTCCCCCCGTCTCTCTCTCTCTCCCCCCGTCTATCTATCTCCTTCCCCCGTCTCTCTCTCTCCTTCCCCGTCTCTCTGTCTCTCTCCCCCCGTCACACTCTCTCCTTCCCCCATCACTCTCTCTCCTTCCCCCGTCTCTCTCTCCTTCCCCAGTCTCTCTCTCTCCTTCCCCCCGTCTCTCTCTCTCCTTTCACCGTCTCTCTCTCTGTCTCCTTCCCCCCGACTCTCTGTATCTCCCGTCTCTCTCTCTCCTTCCCCCTTCTCTCTCTCTCCTTCCCACATCTCTCTCTCTCCTTCACCCGTCTCTCTCTCTCCTTCCCCCGTCTCTCTCTCCTTCCCCCGTCTCTCTCTCTCCTTCCCCCAGTCTCTGTCTCTCTCTCCTTCGCCCCGTCTCCCTCTCTCCTTCCCCCCGTCTCTCTCTCCTTCCCCCCGTCTCTCTCTCCTTCCCCCCGTCGCTCTCTCTCTCCTTCCCCCCGTCTCTCTCTCACTCCTTCCCCCCATCTCTCTCTCTCCATCCCCACATCTCTCTCTCTCCTTCCTCCCGTCTCTCTCTCTTCTTCCCCCCATCTCTATCTTTCCTTCCCCCCTCTCTCTCTCTATCTCCCGTCTCTCTCTCTCCTTCCCCCGTCTCTCTCTCCTTCCCCCGTCTCTCTCTCTCCTTCCCCCCGTCTCTCTCTCTCCTTTCACCGTCTCTCTCTCTGTCTCCTTCCCCCCGTCTCTCTCTCTCCTTCCCCCGTCTCTCTCTCTCTACTTCCCCCGTCTCTCTCTCTCCTTCCCCCGTCTCTCTCTCTCTCTCCTTCCCCCCGTCTCTCTTTCTCCTTCCCCGTCTCTCTCTCTCCTCCCCCCGTCTCCCTCTCTCCTTCCCCCCGTCTCTCTTTCTCCTTCCCCCCGTCTCTCTCTCTCCTTCCCCCCGTCTCTCTCTCTCCTTCCCCCGTCTCTCTCTCTTTCTCCTTCCCCCCGTCTCTCTCTCTCCTTCTCCCCGTCTCTCTCTCTCTCTCTCTCCTTGCCCCGTCTCTCTCTCTCCTTCCCCCGTCTCCATCTCTCCTTCCCCCTTCTCCATCTCTCCTTCCACCGTCTCTCTCTCTCTCTCCTTCCCCCTTCTCTCTCTCTCCTTCCCCCCGTCTCTCTCTCCTTCCCCCGTCTCTCTCTCTTTCTCCTTCCCTCCGTCTCTCTCTCTCTTCCCCCCGTCTCTCTCGCTCCTTCAACCCGTCTCCCTCTCTCTCTCCTTCCCCCGCCTCTTTCTCTCCTTTCCCCGTCTCTCTCTCTCCTTCCCCTCGTCTCTCTCGCTCCTTCACCCCGTCTCTCTCTCTCTCTCCTTCGCCCGCCTCTCTTTCTCCTTCCCCCGTCTCTCTCTCTCTCCTTCCCCCATCTCTCTCTCTCCTCCCCCGGTCTTTCTCTCCCCTTCCCCCGTCTATCTCTCTCCTTCCCCCGTCTTTCTCTCTCCTTCCCCCCATGTCTCTCTCTCTCTCCTTCCCCCTTCTCTCTCTTTCCTTCCCCCCGTCTCTCTCTCTCCTTTCCCCGTCTCTCTCTCTCTCCTTCCCCCGTCTCTCTCTTTCCTTCGCCCCGTCTCTCTCTCTCCTTCCCACCATCTCTCTCTCCATCTCCCCTTCGCTCTCTCTCTCCTTCCCCCCGTCTCTCTCTCTCCTTACCCCCGTCTCTCTCTCTCCTTCCCCTTCGCTCTCTCTCTCTCCTTCCCCCCATCTCTCTCTCTCCTTCCTCCCGTCTCTCTCTCTCCTTCCCCCCATCTCTATCTCTCCTTCCCCCCTCTCTCTCTCTATCTCCCGTCTCTCTCTCTCCTTCCCCCGTCTCTCTCTCTCCTTCCCACATCTCTCTCTCTCCTTCACCCCGTCTCTCTCTCTCCTTCCCCGGTCTCTCTCTCCTTCCCCCGTCTCTCTCTCTCCTTCCCCCCGTCTCTCTCTCTCCTTCCCCCGACTCTCTCTCTCCTTCCCCCGTCTCTCTCTCTCCTTTCCCCCGTCTCTCTCTCTCCTTCCCCGTCTCTCTCTCTCTCCTTCCCCCGTCTCTCTCTCTCTCCTTCCCCCGTCTCTCTCTCTCCTTTCCCCCGTCTCTCTCTCTCCTTCCCCCGTCTCTCTCTCTCCTTCCCCCCGTCTCTCTCTCTCTCCTTCCCCCCGTCTCTCTCTCACTCTCCTTCCCCCCGTCTCTCTCTCTCCTTCCCCCCGTCTCTCTCTCTCTCCTTCCCCCCGTCTAGCTCTCACTTTCCTTCCCCCCGTCTCTCTCTCTCCTTCCCCCCGTCTCTCTCTCTCCTTCCCCCCGTCTCTCTCACTCCTTCCCCCGGTCTCTCTCACTCCTTCCCCCGTCTCTCTCTCTCCTTCCCCCCGTCTCTCTCTCTCCTTCCCCCCGTCTCTCTCTCTCTCTCCGTCCCCCGTCTCTCTCTCTCTCTCCATCTCCCGTCTCTGTCTCTCCTTCCCCCCGTCTCTCTCTCTCCTTCCCCCATCTCTCTTTCTCTATCCTTCCCTCGTCTATCTCTTTCTCTCCTTACCCCATCTCTCTCTCTCTCTCCTTCCCCCGTCTCTCTCTCTCTCTCCTTCCTCCGCCTCTCTCTCTCCTTACCCCCGTCTCTCTCTCTCTTTCCTTCCCCCGTCTCTCTCTCTCTCTCTCCTTCCTTCGTCCATCTCTCTCCTTCCCCCCATCTCTCTCTCTCTCTCCTTCCCCCGTCTCTCTCTCTCTCTCTCCTTCCTCTGTCTCTCTCTCTCCTTCCCCCCGTCTCTCTCTCTTTCTCCTTCCCCCGTCTTTCTCTCTCTCTGCTTCCCCTGTTTCTCTCTCTCTCTCTCCTTCCCGCATCTCTCTCTCTCCTTCCCCCGTCTCTCTCTCTCTCTCTCCTTCCCCCCGTCTCTCTCTCTCTCTCCTGCCCCCCATCTCTCTCACTGTCTCCTTCCCCCGTCTCTCTCCTCTCTCGCCCCGTCTCTCTCTCTCCTTCTCCCGTCTCTCTCTCTCCTACCCCCCGTCTTTCTCTCTCCTTCCCCCCGTCTCTCTCTCTCTCTCCTTCCCCCCGTCTATCTCTCTCCCTCCTTATCCCGTCTCTCTCTCTCTCTCCTTCCCCCCTCTCTCTCTCTCCTTCCCCCCGTCTCTCTCTCTCTCCCCCCGTCTATCTATCTCCTTCCCCCGTCTCTCTCTCTCCTTCCCCGTCTCTCTGTCTCTCTCCACCCGTCACACTCTCTCCTTCCCCCATCACTCTCTCTCCTTCCCCCGTCTCTCTCTCCTTCCCCAGTCTCTCTCTCTCCTTCCCCCCGTCTCTCTCTCTCCTTTCACCGTCTCTCTCTCTGTCTCCTTCCCCCCGACTCTCTGTATCTCCCGTCTCTCTCTCTCCTTCCCCCTTCTCTCTCTCTCCTTCCCACATCTCTCTCTCTCCTTCACCCCGTCTCTCTCTCTCCTTCCCCCGTCTCTCTCTCCTTCCCCCGTCTCTCTCTCTCCTTCCCCCAGTCTCTGTCTCTCTCTCCTTCCCCCGTCTCTCTCTCTCCTTCCCCCCGTCTCTCTCTCTCCTTCGCCCCGTCTCTCTCTCTCCTTCCCCCCGTCTCTCTCTCCTTCCCCCCGTCTCTCTCTCCTTCCCCCCGTCGCTCTCTCTCTCCTTCCCCCCGTCTCTCTCTCACTCCTTCCCCCCATCTCTCTCTCTCCATCCCCACATCTCTCTCTCTCCTTCCTCCCGTCTCTCTCTCTTCTTCCCCCCATCTCTATCTTTCCTTCCCCCCTCTCTCTCTCTATCTCCCGTCTCTCTCTCTCCTTCCCCCGTCTCTCTCTCCTTCCCCCGTCTCTCTCTCTCCTTCCCCCCGTCTCTCTCTCTCCTTTCACCGTCTCTCTCTCTGTCTCCTTCACCCCGTCTCTCTCTCTCCTTCCCCCGTCTCTCTCTCTCTACTTCCCCCGTCTCTCTCTCTCTCTCCTTCCCCGTCTCTTCTTCTCCTTCGCCCCGTCTCTCTCACTCCTTCCCCCCGTCTCTGTCTCTCTCTCCTTCCACCGTCTCACTCTCTCCTCCCCCCGTTTCTCTCTCTCCTTCCCCCCGTCTCTCTCTCTCCTTCCCCCGTCTCTCTCTCTCCTTCCCCCCGTCTCTCTCTCTCTCTCTCCTTCCCCCCGTCTCTCTCTCTTTCTCCTTCCCTTCGTCTCTCACTCTCTCTCTTTCCCTCCATCTCTCTCTCTCTCTCCTTCCCCCCGTCTCTCTCTCTCCTTCCCCCGTATCTCTCTCTCTCTCCTTCCCCCGTCTCTCTCTCTCTCTCATTCCCCCGACTCTCTCTCTCCTTCCCCCGTCTCTCTCTCTCTCTCCTTCCCCCCGTCTCTCTCTCTCCTTCCCCCCGTCTCTCTCTCTCCTTCCCCCGTCTCTCTCTCCTTCCCCCGACACTCTCTCCTTCCCCCTTCTCTCTCTCCTTCCCCAGTCTCTCTCTCACTTTCCCCCGTCTCTCTCTCTCCTTCCCCCGTCTCTCTCTCTCCTTTCCCCCGTCTCTCTCTCTCCTTCCCCGTCTCTCTCTCTCTCCTTCCCCCGTCTCTCTCTCTCTCCTTCCCCCGTCTCTCTCTCTCCTTCCCCCGTCTCTCTCTCTCCTTCCCCCCGTCTCTCTCTCTCTCCTTCCCCCCGTCTCTCTCTCACTCTCCTTCCCCCCGTCTCTCTCTCTCCTTCCCCCCGTCTCTCTCTCTCTCCTTCCCCCCGTCTAGCTCTCACTTTCCTTCCCCCCGTCTCTCTCTCTCCTTCCCCCCGTCTCTCTCTCTCCTTCCCCCCGTCTCTCTCTCTCCTTCCCCCGGTCTCTCTCACTCCTTCCCCCGTCTCTCTCTCTCCTTCCCCCCGTCTCTCTCTCTCCTTCCCCCCGTCTCTCTCTCTCTCTCTCCTTCCCCCCGTCTCTCTCTCTTTCTCCTTCCCTTCGTCTCTCACTCTCTCTCTTTCCCTCCATCTCTCTCTCTCTCTCCTTCCCCCGTCTCTCTCTCTCCTTCCCCCGTATCTCTCTCTCTCTCCTTCCCCCGTCTCTCTCTCTCTCTCATTCCCCCGACTCTCTCTCTCCTTCCCCCGTCTCTCTCTCTCTCTCCTTCCCCCCGTCTCTCTCTCTCCTTCCCCCCGTCTCTCTCTCTCCTTCCCCCGTCTCTCTCTCCTTCCCCCGACACTCTCTCCTTCCCCCTTCTCTCTCTCCTTCCCCAGTCTCTCTCTCACTTTCCCCCGTCTCTCTCTCTCCTTCCCCCGTCTCTCTCTCTCCTTTCCCCCGTCTCTCTCTCTCCTTCCCCGTCTCTCTCTCTCTCCTTCCCCCGTCTCTCTCTCTCTCCTTCCCCCGTCTCTCTCTCTCCTTCCCCCGTCTCTCTCTCTCCTTCCCCCCGTCTCTCTCTCTCTCCTTCCCCCCGTCTCTCTCTCACTCTCCTTCCCCCCGTCTCTCTCTCTCCTTCCCCCCGTCTCTCTCTCTCTCCTTCCCCCCGTCTAGCTCTCACTTTCCTTCCCCCCGTCTCTCTCTCTCCTTCCCCCCGTCTCTCTCTCTCCTTCCCCCGTCTCTCTCTCTCCTTCCCCCGGTCTCTCTCACTCCTTCCCCCGTCTCTCTCTCTCCTTCCCCCCGTCTCTCTCTCTCCTTCCCCCCGTCTCTCTCTCTCTCTCCGTCCCCCGTCTCTCTCTCTCTCTCCATCTCCCGTCTCTGTCTCTCCTTCCCCCCGTCTCTCTCTCTCCTTCCCCCATCTCTCTTTCTCTATCCTTCCCTCGTCTATCTCTTTCTCTCCTTACCCCATCTCTCTCTCTCTCTCCTTCCCCCGTCTCTCTCTCTCTCTCCTTCCTCCGCCTCTCTCTCTCCTTACCCCCGTCTCTCTCTCTCTTTCCTTCCCCCGTCTCTCTCTCTCTCTCTCCTTCCTTCGTCCATCTCTCTCCTTCCCCCCATCTCTCTCTCTCTCTCCTTCCCCCGTCTCTCTCTCTCTCTCTCTTCCTCTGTCTCTCTCTCTCCTTCCCCCCGTCTCTCTCTCTTTCTCCTTCCCCCGTCTTTCTCTCTCTCTGCTTCCCCTGTTTCTCTCTCTCTCTCTCCTTCCCGCATCTCTCTCTCTCCTTCCCCCGTCTCTCTCTCTCTCTCTCTCCTTCCCCCGTCTCTCTCTCTCTCTCCTGCCCCCCATCTCTCTCACTGTCTCCTTCCCCCGTCTCTCTCCCTCTCTCGCCCCGTCTCTCTCTCTCCTTCTCCCGTCTCTCTCTCTCCTACCCCCCGTCTTTCTCTCTCCTTCCCCCCGTCTCTCTCTCTCTCTCCTTCCCCCCGTCTATCTCTCTCCCTCCTTATCCCGTCTCTCTCTCTCTCTCCTTCCCCCCTCTCTCTCTCTCCTTCCCCCCGTCTCTCTCTCTCTCCCCCCGTCTATCTATCTCCTTCCCCCGTCTCTCTCTCTCCTTCCCCGTCTCTCTGTCTCTCTCCCCCCGTCACACTCTCTCCTTCCCCCATCACTCTCTCTCCTTCCCCCGTCTCTCTCTCCTTCCCCAGTCTCTCTCTCTCCTTCCCCCGTCTCTCTCTCTCCTTTCACCGTCTCTCTCTCTGTCTCCTTCCCCCCGACTCTCTGTATCTCCCGTCTCTCTCTCTCCTTCCCCCTTCTCTCTCTCTCCTTCCCACATCTCTCTCTCTCCTTCCCCCGTCTCTCTCTCTCTCTCTCTCCTTCCCCCCGTCTCTCTCTCTCTCTCCTGCCCCCCATCTCTCTCACTGTCTCCTTCCCCCGTCTCTCTCCCTCTCTCGCCCCGTCTCTCTCTCTCCTTCCCCCGTCTCTCTCCCTCTCTCGCCCCGTCTCTCTCTCTCCTTCCCCCGTCTCTCTCTCTCTCTCTCTCCTTCCCCCGTCTCTCTCCCTCTCTCGCCCCGTCTCTCTCTCTCCTTCCCCCGTCTCTCTCTCTCTCTCTCTCCTTCCCCCCGTCTCTCTCTCTCTCTCCTGCCCCCCATCTCTCTCACTGTCTCCTTCCCCCGTCTCTCTCCCTCTCTCGCCCCGTCTCTCTCTCTCCTTCTCCCGTCTCTCTCTCTCCTACCCCCCGTCTTTCTCTCTCCTTCCCCCCGTCTCTCTCTCTCTCCCCCCGTCTATCTATCTCCTTCCCCCGTCTCTCTCTCTCCTTCCCCGTCTCTCTGTCTCTCTCCCCCCGTCACACTCTCTCCTTCCCCCATCACTCTCTCTCCTTCCCCCGTCTCTCTCTCCTTCCCCAGTCTCTCTCTCTCCTTCCCCCCGTCTCTCTCTCTCCTTTCACCGTCTCTCTCTCTGTCTCCTTCCCCCCGACTCTCTGTATCTCCCGTCTCTCTCTCTCCTTCCCCCTTCTCTCTCTCTCCTTCCCACATCTCTCTCTCTCCTTCACCCCGTCTCTCTCTCTCCTTCCCCCGTCTCTCTCTCCTTCCCCCGTCTCTCTCTCTCCTTCCCCCAGTCTCTGTCTCTCTCTCCTTCCCCCGTCTCTCTCTCTCCTTCCCCCCGTCTCTCTCTCTCCTTCGCCCCGTCTCCCTCTCTCCTTCCCCCCGTCTCTCTCTCCTTCCCCCCGTCTCTCTCTCCTTCCCCCCGTCGCTCTCTCTCTCCTTCCCCCCGTCTCTCTCTCACTCCTTCCCCCCATCTCTCTCTCTCCATCCCCACATCTCTCTCTCTCCTTCCTCCCGTCTCTCTCTCTTCTTCCCCCCATCTCTATCTTTCCTTCCCCCCTCTCTCTCTCTATCTCCCGTCTCTCTCTCTCCTTCCCCCGTCTCTCTCTCCTTCCCCCGTCTCTCTCTCTCCTTCCCCCCGTCTCTCTCTCTCCTTTCACCGTCTCTCTCTCTGTCTCCTTCCCCCCGTCTCTCTCTCTCCTTCCCCCGTCTCTCTCTCTCTACTTCCCCCGTCTCTCTCTCTCCTTCCCCCGTCTCTCTCTCTCTCTCCTTCCCCCCGTCTCTCTTTCTCCTTCCCCGTCTCTCTCTCTCCTCCCCCCGTCTCCCTCTCTCCTTCCCCCCGTCTCTCTTTCTCCTTCCCCCCGTCTCTCTCTCTCCTTCCCCCCGTCTCTCTCTCTCCTTCCCCCGTCTCTCTCTCTTTCTCCTTCCCCCCGTCTCTCTCTCTCCTTCTCCCCGTCTCTCTCTCTCTCTCTCTCCTTGCCCCGTCTCTCTCTCTCCTTCCCCCGTCTCCATCTCTCCTTCCCCCTTCTCCATCTCTCCTTCCACCGTCTCTCTCTCTCTCTCCTTCCCCCTTCTCTCTCTCTCCTTCCCCCCGTCTCTCTCTCCTTCCCCCGTCTCTCTCTCTTTCTCCTTCCCTCCGTCTCTCTCTCTCCTTCCCCCCGTCTCTCTCGCTCCTTCAACCCGTCTCCCTCTCTCTCTCCTTCCCCCGCCTCTTTCTCTCCTTTCCCCGTCTCTCTCTCTCCTTCCCCTCGTCTCTCTCGCTCCTTCACCCCGTCTCTCTCTCTCTCTCCTTCGCCCGCCTCTCTTTCTCCTTCCCCCGTCTCTCTCTCTCTCTTCCCCCATCTCTCTCTCTCCTCCCCCGGTCTTTCTCTCCCCTTCCCCCGTCTATCTCTCTCCTTCCCCCGTCTTTCTCTCTCCTTCCCCCCATGTCTCTCTCTCTCTCCTTCCCCCTTCTCTCTCTTTCCTTCCCCCCGTCTCTCTCTCTCCTTTCCCCGTCTCTCTCTCTCTCCTTCCCCCGTCTCTCTCTTTCCTTCGCCCCGTCTCTCTCTCTCCTTCCCACCATCTCTCTCTCCATCTCCCCTTCGCTCTCTCTCTCCTTCCCCCGTCTCTCTCTCTCCTTACCCCGTCTCTCTCTCTCCTTCCCCTTCGCTCTCTCTCTCTCCTTCCCCCCATCTCTCTCTCTCCTTCCTCCCGTCTCTCTCTCTCCTTCCCCCCATCTCTATCTCTCCTTCCCCCCTCTCTCTCTCTATCTCCCGTCTCTCTCTCTCCTTCCCCCGTCTCTCTCTCTCCTTCCCACATCTCTCTCTCTCCTTCACCCCGTCTCTCTCTCTCCTTCCCCGGTCTCTCTCTCCTTCCCCCGTCTCTCTCTCTCCTTCCCCCCGTCTCTCTCTCTCCTTCCCCCGACTCTCTCTCTCCTTCCCCCGTCTCTCTCTCTCCTTTCCCCCGTCTCTCTCTCTCCTTCCCCGTCTCTCTCTCTCTCCTTCCCCCGTCTCTCTCTCTCTCCTTCCCCCGTCTCTCTCTCTCCTTTCCCCGTCTCTCTCTCTCCTTCCCCCGTCTCTCTCTCTCCTTCCCCCCGTCTCTCTCTCTCTCCTTCCCCCCGTCTCTCTCTCACTCTCCTTCCCCCCGTCTCTCTCTCTCCTTCCCCCCGTCTCTCTCTCTCTCCTTCCCCCCGTCTAGCTCTCACTTTCCTTCCCCCCGTCTCTCTCTCTCCTTCCCCCCGTCTCTCTCTCTCCTTCCCCCCGTCTCTCTCACTCCTTCCCCCGGTCTCTCTCACTCCTTCCCCCGTCTCTCTCTCCTTCCCCCCGTCTCTCTCTCTCCTTCCCCCCGTCTCTCTCTCTTCTCCGTCCCCCGTCTCTCTCTCTCTCTCCATCTCCCGTCTCTGTCTCTCCTTCCCCCCGTCTCTCTCTCTCCTTCCCCCATCTCTCTTTCTCTATCCTTCCCTTGTCTATCTCTTTCTCTCCTTACCCCATCTCTCTCTCTCTCTCCTTCCCCCGTCTCTCTCTCTCTCTCCTTCCTCCGCCTCTCTCTCTCCTTACCCCCGTCTCTCTCTCTCTTTCCTTCCCCCGTCTCTCTCTCTCTCTCTCCTTCCTTCGTCCATCTCTCTCCTTCCCCCCATCTCTCTCTCTCTCTCCTTCCCCCGTCTCTCTCTCTCCTTCCCCCCCCCCCGTCTCTCTCTCTTTCTCCTTCCCCCGTCTTTCTCTCTCTCTGCTTCCCCTGTTTCTCTCTCTCTCTCTCCTTCCCGCATCTCTCTCTCTCCTTCCCCCGTCTCTCTCTCTCTCTCTCCTTCCCCCCGTCTCTCTCTCTCTCTCCTGCCCCCCATCTCTCTCACTGTCTCCTTCCCCCGTCTCTCTCCCTCTCTCGCCCCGTCTCTCTCTCTCCTTCTCCCGTCTCTCTCTCTCCTACCCCCCGTCTTTCTCTCTCCTTCCCCCCGTCTCTCTCTCTCTCTCCTTCCCCCCGTCTATCTCTCTCCCTCCTTATCCCGTCTCTCTCTCTCTCCTTCCCCCCTCTCTCTCTCTCCTTCCCCCCGTCTCTCTCTCTCTCCCCCCGTCTATCTATCTCCTTCCCCCGTCTCTCTCTCTCCTTCCCCGTCTCTCTGTCTCTCTCCACCCGTCACACTCTCTCCTTCCCCCATCACTCTCTCTCCTTCCCCCGTCTCTCTCTCCTTCCCCAGTCTCTCTCTCTCCTTCCCCCCGTCTCTCTCTCTCCTTTCACCGTCTCTCTCTCTGTCTCCTTCCCCCCGACTCTCTGTATCTCCCGTCTCTCTCTCTCCTTCCCCCTTCTCTCTCTCTCCTTCCCACATCTCTCTCTCTCCTTCACCCCGTCTCTCTCTCTCCTTCCCCCGTCTCTCTCTCCTTCCCCCGTCTCTCTCTCTCCTTCCCCCAGTCTCTGTCTCTCTCTCCTTCCCCCGTCTCTCTCTCTCCTTCCCCCCGTCTCTCTCTCTCCTTCGCCCCGTCTCTCTCTCTCCTTCCCCCCGTCTCTCTCTCCTTCCCCCCGTCTCTCTCTCCTTCCCCCCGTCGCTCTCTCTCTCCTTCCCCCCGTCTCTCTCTCACTCCTTCCCCCCATCTCTCTCTCTCCATCCCCACATCTCTCTCTCTCCTTCCTCCCGTCTCTCTCTCTTCTTCCCCCCATCTCTATCTTTCCTTCCCCCCTCTCTCTCTCTATCTCCCGTCTCTCTCTCTCCTTCCCCCGTCTCTCTCTCCTTCCCCCGTCTCTCTCTCTCCTTCCCCCCGTCTCTCTCTCTCCTTTCACCGTCTCTCTCTCTGTCTCCTTCACCCCGTCTCTCTCTCTCCTTCCCCCGTCTCTCTCTCTCTACTTCCCCCGTCTCTCTCTCTCTCTCCTTCCCCGTCTCTTCTTCTCCTTCGCCCCGTCTCTCTCACTCCTTCCCCCCGTCTCTGTCTCTCTCTCCTTCCACCGTCTCACTCTCTCCTCCCCCCGTTTCTCTCTCTCCTTCCCCCCGTCTCTCTCTCTCCTTCCCCCGTCTCTCTCTCTCCTTCCCCCCGTCTCTCTCTCTCTCTCTCCTTCCCCCCGTCTCTCTCTCTTTCTCCTTCCCTTCGTCTCTCACTCTCTCTCTTTCCCTCCATCTCTCTCTCTCTCTCCTTCCCCCCGTCTCTCTCTCTCCTTCCCCCGTATCTCTCTCTCTCTCCTTCCCCCGTCTCTCTCTCTCTCTCATTCCCCCGACTCTCTCTCTCCTTCCCCCGTCTCTCTCTCTCTCTCCTTCCCCCCGTCTCTCTCTCTCCTTCCCCCCGTCTCTCTCTCTCCTTCCCCCGTCTCTCTCTCCTTCCCCCGACACTCTCTCCTTCCCCCTTCTCTCTCTCCTTCCCCAGTCTCTCTCTCACTTTCCCCCGTCTCTCTCTCTCCTTCCTCCGTCTCTCTCTCTCCTTCCCCCGTCTTTCTCTCTCCTTCCCCGTCTCTCTCTCTCCTTCCCCCGTCTCTCTCTCTCTCCTTCCCCCGTCTCTCTCTCTCTCTCCTTCCCCCCTCTCTCTATTTCCTTCCCCCGTCTCTCTCTATCCTGCCCCCGTCTCTCTCTCTCTCTCCTTCCCCCGTCTCTCTCTCTCCTTTCATCCCATCTCTCTCTCTCCTTCCCCCGTCTCTCTCTCTCTTTCCCCCCGTCACTCTCTCTTCTTCCCCCTTATCTCTCTCTCCTTCCCCCCGTCTCTCTCTCTCTCTCCATCCCCCGTCTCTCTCTCTCCTTCCCCTGTCTCTCTCTCTCCTTCCCCCCGTCTTTCTCTCTCTCTCCTTCCCCCCGTCTCTCTCTCTCCTTCCCCCGTCTCTCTCTCTCCCTCCTTCCCCCGTCTCTCTCTCTCCTTCCCCCGTCTCTCTCCCTCCTTCCCCCGTCTCTCTCTCTCTCTCCTCCCCCCGTCCCTCTCTCACTCTCCTTCCCCCCGTCTCTCTTTCTCCTTCCCTCCATCTCTCTGTCCTTCCCCGTCTCTCTCTCTTTCTCCTTCCCCCGTCTCTCTCTCTCCTTCCCCCTTCTCTCTCTCTCCTTCCCCCGTCTCTCTCTCTCTCTCCTTCCCCCCGTCACTCTCTCTCCTTCCTCCCGTCTCTCTCTCTCCTTCCCCCGTCTCACTCTCCTTCCCCCGTCTATCTCTCCTTCCCCCGTCTCTCTCTCTCCTTTTCCCGTCTCTCTCTCTCCTTCCCCCTTTTCTATCTCTCTCTCCTTCCCCCGTCTCTCTCTCTCCTTCCCCCCGTCTCTCTCTCTCTCTCCTTCCCCCGTCTCTCTCTCTCTCTCCATCTCCCGCCTCTCACTCTCCTTCCCCCCTTCTCTCTCCCTCCTTCCCCCGTCTCTCTTTCTCTCTCCTTCCCCCGTCTCTCTCTTTCTCTCCTACCCCATCTCTCTCTCTCCTTCCCCCGTCTATCTCTCTCTCTCCTTCCTCCGCCTTTCTCTCTCCTTCCCCCCGTCTCTCTCTCTCTCTCGTTCCCCCGTCTCTCTCTCACTCTCTCCTTCCTTCGTCTCTCTCTCTCCTTCCCCCCATCTCTCTCTATCTCTCCTTCCCCAGTCTCTATCTCTCTTTCTCCTTCCTCCGTCTCTCTCTCTCCTTCCCCCCGTCTCTCTCTCTCTCTCCTTCTCCCGTCTTTCTCTCTCTCTGCTTCCCGTTTCTCTCTCTCTCTCTCCTTCCCGCGTCTCTCTCTCTCCTTCCCCCGTCTCTCTCTCTCTCTCCTTCCCCCCGTCTCTCTCTCTCTCTCCTTCCCACGTCTCTCTCTCTCCTTCCCCCGTCTCTCTCTCTCTCTCTCCTTCCCCCCGTCTCTCTCTCTCTCTCCTTCTCGCGTCTCTCTCTCTCCTTCCCCCGTCTCTCTCACTCTCTCTCCTTCCCCCCGTCTCTCTCTCTCTCTCCTGCCCCCCGTCTCTCTCTTTCTCTCCTTCCCCCGTCTCTCTCTTTCTCTCCTTCCCCCCGTCTCTCTCTCTCCTTCCCCCCGTCTCACTCACTCTCTCCTTCCCCCGTCTCTCTCTTTCTCTCCTTCCCCCCGTCTCTCTCTCTCCTTCCCCCCGTCTCTCTCACTCTCTCCTTCCCCCGTCTCTCTCTTTCTCTCCTTCCCCCCGTCTCTCTATCTCCTTCCCCCCGTCTCTCTATCTCCTTCCCCCCGTCTCTCTCTCTCCTTCCCCCGTCTCTCTCCCTCTCTCGCCCCGTCTCTCTCTCTCCTTCCTCGTCTCTCTCTCTCCATCCCCCCGTCTCTCTCTCTCCTTCCCCCCGTCTCTCTCTCTCTCTCCTTCCCCCCGTCTCTCTCTCTCCCTCCTTCCCCCGTCTCTCTCTCTCTCTCCTTCCCCCCGTCTCTCTCTCTCCTTCCCCCCGTCTCTCTCTCTCTCCCCCCGTCTATCTATCTCCTTTCCCCGTCTCTCTCTCTCCTTCCCCCGTCTCTCTGTCTCTCTCCCCCCGTCTCTCTCTCCTTCCCCCGTCTCTCTCTCTCCTTCCCCATCTCACTCTCTCCTTCCCCCGTCTCTCTCTCTCCTTCCCACCGTCTCTCTCTCTCTCTCCTTCCCCCGTCTCTCTCTCTCCTTCCCCCGTCTCTCTCTCTCCTTCCCCCGTCTCTCTCTATCTCTCCTTCCCACGGTCTCTCTCTCTCCTTCCCCCGTCTCTCTCTCTCCTTCGCCCCGTCTCTCTCTCTCCTTCCCCCCGTCTCTCTCTCTTTCCCCCGTCTCTCTGTCTCTCTCCCCCCGAGTCTCTCTCTCCTTCCCCCCGTCTCTCTCCTTCCCCCGTCTCTCTCTCTCCTTCCCCCCGTCTCTCTCTCCTTCCCCCCGTCTCTCTCTCTCCTTCCACTCGTCTCTCTCTCTCTCCCCCCCGTCTTTCTATCTCCTTCCCCCGTCTCTCTCTCTTTCCCCCGTCTCTCTGTCTCTCTCCCCCCGAGTCTCTCTCTCCTTCCCCCGTCTCTCTCTCTCCTTCGCCCCGTCTCTCTCTCTCCTTCCCCCCGTCTCTCTCTCTTTCCCCTCGTCGCTCTCTCTCTCCTTCCCCCCGTCTCTCTCCTTCCCCCGTCTCTCCCTCTCCTTCCCCCCGTCTCTCTCTCCTTCCCCCCGTCTCTCTCTCTCCTTCCCTCCGTCTCTCTCTCTCCTTCCCCCCGTCTCTCTCTCTCCTTACCCCTGTCTCTCTCTCTCCTTCCCCTTCACTCTCTCTCTCTCCTTCCCCCGTCTCTCTCCTTCCCCCGTCTCTCCCTCTCCTTCCCCCCGTCTCTCTCTCTCTCTCCTGCCCCCCGTCTCTCTCTTTCTCTCCTTCCCCCGTCTCTCTCTTTCTCTCCTTCCCCCCGTCTCTCTCTCTCCTTCCCCCCGTCTCACTCACTCTCTCCTTCCCCCGTCTCTCTCTTTCTCTCCTTCCCCCCGTCTCTCTCTCTCCTTCCCCCCGTCTCTCTCACTCTCTCCTTCCCCCGTCTCTCTCTTTCTCTCCTTCCCCCCGTCTCTCTATCTCCTTCCCCCGTCTCTCTATCTCCTTCCCCCCGTCTCTCTCTCTCCTTCCCCCGTCTCTCTCCCTCTCTCGCCCCGTCTCTCTCTCTCCTTCCTCGTCTCTCTCTCTCCTTCCCCCCGTCTCTCTCTCTCCTTCCCCCCGTCTCTCTCTCTCTCTCCTTCCCCCCGTCTCTCTCTCTCCCTCCTTCCCCCGTCTCTCTCTCTCTCTCCTTCCCCCCGTCTCTCTCTCTCCTTCCCCCCGTCTCTCTCTCTCTCCCCCCGTCTATCTATCTCCTTTCCCCGTCTCTCTCTCTCCTTCCCCCGTCTCTCTGTCTCTCTCCCCCCGTCTCTCTCTCCTTCCCCCGTCTCTCTCTCTCCTTCCCCATCTCACTCTCTCCTTCCCCCGTCTCTCTCTCTCCTTCCCACCGTCTCTCTCTCTCTCTCCTTCCCCCGTCTCTCTCTCTCCTTCCCCCGTCTCTCTCTCTCCTTCCCCCGTCTCTCTCTCTCTCTCCTTCCCACGGTCTCTCTCTCTCCTTCCCCCGTCTCTCTCTCTCCTTCGCCCCGTCTCTCTCTCTCCTTCCCCCCGTCTCTCTCTCTTTCCCCCGTCTCTCTGTCTCTCTCCCCCCGAGTCTCTCTCTCCTTCCCCCCGTCTCTCTCCTTCCCCCGTCTCTCTCTCTCCTTCCCCCCGTCTCTCTCTCCTTCCCCCCGTCTCTCTCTCTCCTTCCACTCGTCTCTCTCTCTCTCCCCCCGTCTTTCTATCTCCTTCCCCCGTCTCTCTCTCTTTCCCCCGTCTCTCTGTCTCTCTCCCCCCGAGTCTCTCTCTCCTTCCCCCGTCTCTCTCTCTCCTTCGCCCCGTCTCTCTCTCTCCTTCCCCCCGTCTCTCTCTCTTTCCCCTCGTCGCTCTCTCTCTCCTTCCCCCCGTCTCTCTCCTTCCCCGTCTCTCCCTCTCCTTCCCCCCGTCTCTCTCTCCTTCCCCCCGTCTCTCTCTCTCCTTCCCTCCGTCTCTCTCTCTCCTTCCCCCCGTCTCTCTCTCTCCTTACCCCTGTCTCTCTCTCTCCTTCCCCTTCACTCTCTCTCTCTCCTTCCCCCGTCTCTCTCCTTCCCCCGTCTCTCCCTCTCCTTCCCCCCGTCTCTCTCTCTCCTTCCCCCCGTCCATCTCCTTCCCCCTGTCTCTCTCTCTCCTTAGCCCCGTCTCTCTCTCTCCTTCCCCCGTCTTTCTCTCTCTCTCCTTCCCACCCTCTCTCTCTCCTTCCCCCGTCTCTCTCTCTCCTTCCCCCGTCTCTCTCTCTCCTTCCCACCGTCTCTCTCTCTCTCTCTCCTTCCCCCGTCTCTCTCTCTCCTTCCCACCGTCTCTCTCTCTCTCTCCTTCCCCCGTCTCTCTCTCTCCTTCCCACCGTCTCTCTCTCTCTCTCCTTACCCCCGTCTCTCTCTCTCCTTCCCACCGTCTCTCTCTCTCTCTCCTTCCCCCGTCTCTCTCTCTCCTTCCCACCGTCTCTCTCTCTCTCTCCTTACCCCCGTCTCTCTCTCTCCTTCCCACCGTCTCTCTCTCTCTCTCCTTCCCCCGTCTCTCTCTCTCCTTCCCCCGTCTCTCTCTCTCCTTCCCCCGTCTCTCTCTCTCTCTCCTTCCCACCGTCTCTCTCTCTCATTCCCCCGTCTCTCTCTCTCCTTCCCCCGTCTCTCTCTCTCCTTCCCCCATCTCTCTCTCTCCTTCCCCAGTCTCTCTCTCTCCTTCCCACCGTCTCTCTCTCTCCTTCCCCCGTCTCTCTCTCTCCTTCCCCCGTCTCTCTCTCTCCTTCCCACAGTCTCTCTCTCTCCTTCCCCCGTCTCTCTCTCCTTCCCCCCGTCTCTCTCTCTCCTTCCCCGTCTCTCTCTCTCCTTCCCCCGTCTCTCTCTCTCCTTCCCCCGTCTCTCTCTCTCTCTCCTTCCCCCGTCTCTCTCTCTCCTTCCCCCGTCTCTCTCTCTCTCTCCTTCCCCCGTCTCTCTCTCTCCTTCCCCCTGTCTCTCTCTCTCTCTCCTTCCCCCCGTCTCTCTCCTTCCCCCGTCTCTCTCTCTCCTTCCCCCATCTCTCTCTCTCTCCTTCCCCCGTCTCTCTCTCTCCTTCCCCCGTCTCTCTCTCTCTCTCCTTCCCCCCGTCTCTCTCTCTCCTTCCCCCTGTCTCTCTCTCTCTCTCCTTCCCCCCGTCTCTCTCTCTCCTTCCCCCATCTCTCTCTCTCCTTCCCCCCTCCCTCTCTCCTTCCCCCGTCTCTCTCTCTCTCTCCTTTCCCCCGTCTCTCTCTCTACTTCCCCGTCTCTCTCTCTCCTTCCCCCGTCTCTCTCTCTCCTTCCCCCGTCTCTCTCTCTCTCTCTATCCGTCTCTCTCTCCCCACGTCTCTCCCTCTCTCTCTCTCCCCCGTCTCTCTCTCTCTCTATCCGTCTCTCTCTCCCTACGTCTCTCCCTCTCTCTCTCTGTCCCTCCCTATCTCTCTCCCTCCCCCTCTCTCTGTCCCTCCCTCTCTCTCCCTCCCCCTCTCTCTCTCTTTCTCTCTGTCCCTCCTTCTCTCTCTCTCCCTCCCTCTCTCTCTCTCTCTCTGTCCCTCCTTCTCTCTCTCTCTCCCCGTCTCTCTCTCTCCCCCATCTCTCTCTCTCTCTCTCTCTGTCCCCATCTCTCTCTCTCTCTCTCTCCCCGTCTCTCTCTCTCTCCCCGTCTCTCTCTTTCTCTCCCCGTCTCTCTCTCTCTCTCCCCGTCTCTCTCTCTCTCTCCCCGTCTCTCTCTCTCTCCCCGTCTCTCTCTTTCTCTCCCCGTCTCTCTCTCTCTCTCCCCGTCTCTCTCTCTCTCCCCGTCTCTCTCTTTCTCTCCCCGTCTCTCTCTCTCTGTCCCCATCTCTCTCTCTCTCTCTCTCCCCGTCTCTCTCTCTCTCCCCGTCTCTCTCTTTCTCTCCCCGTCTCTCTCTCTCTCTCCCCGTCTCTCTCTCCTCCCGTCTCTTTCTTCCCCCGTCTCTCTGTTTCTCTCCCCCCCGTCCCTCTCTCTCTCTCCCCCTCCCTCCCGCCGTCTGACTGACCGATCTCCCTCTCTCCCTTTCTCATTCCCCCCCCCGCCTCCCTGCAGATTGCCACGTCCAGTCCTTCGAGTCGAGGCTGACGGTGAATGGGCCCCTCTACATCTACAACGGGCAACCCTTCCCGACCCCCACGTCTGCCGAGCGTTGGCAGGAGGCCCGGTGCTCCGGTGGGGGCCGAGGCCGGGCCCCGAGGAGTGAGGACGAGGAGGACGAGGAGAAAGAGGAAGAAGAGTCTGGTCCCCTCCCCACCCGGGCCCCCGTGCCCGAGGAGGGACCCAGGGTCGGCGCCCGGCCCGTGCAGGAGATGGGCTGCAGGCCCGGCGACGGGCACCAGGCCTCGGGCCTAGTCTGGGCCCAGCAGGAGGACGGCAAGGAGAGCCACAGGCCTAGCCAGGAAGGGCTGCCGACTAGGCCCGGGGCCTGCGAGTGAGGAGAGGCCCTTGGAGAAGGGCTCCGGCCCTCTGTAGACGCCAACCCCTTTTTTCCACCCCCCCCCCACAACTCGGACACCCGGAGAATCCTTCAGGAGCGCCCGCGGGGGAGGGGCACAGGGAGCGCCGGACAGTGAAGCGGCCGGAGCCACGGTTGCCCTGGCGACGTCGAGAGGGCCCGCTTCCCCACCGTGTGCTCGCGGGTGGTTAACCCACCCCCCCCACCTCCTCCCCCCACCCCCACCCCACCCCACCCCACTGAGGGGAGCCCATTTGGCTGGGAGAGGCCTACTGAGGCAAGGAGCCTGAGAGCGCGTGGGTTTGTGTGGTGGGGTGGGGGTGGGGTGTGGTTTCGGGGCACGACGAGGTTGGCAGAGTGAGGCTTGAGGCCCAGCTAGGCCTCGTTGGCATCAAGAGACCTGGAGGGTGAGGTTTTTTTTTTTTGGGGGGGTTGCAGTTGCTGGGGTGGGTAGCAAGAGGTGAGATTCAACATCCTGAGGGATTGCTGGGCCTCACTGCCCGGGGTTTGGGTTGGGGTTGTGGGGGAGCGGGGGTGCAAGAGGGCTAGTTTTGGGAGTTTGGGGGGTGGTGGTGTTGGGGGGAGGGGGGGTAGGGGGGTGGGGGTGAGAGATGGCAAGAGGGTTGACTTTCGGGGTGGAGGCCTGAAGCCCGGCGCTCGGGAGCCCCGCAGGACGGGTGAGAGGCCGGATCGGTGTGGGGTGAAGCCCGGGGCCTCGCTGGAGGCCTGGATCCAAGGGGGGAACGGCAAGAGGGCTGGTTCTTGGGGTGGGGGGTGGGGGGTGAGGCTGCACAATGCCTAGCTGGGCCTCACCTGGAGGCAAGAGGCCTGGAGTGGTGGGGGGGTGAAGCTAACACGAGGGCCAAATTCGGTGGGAGTGAGGCCTGAGGCCTAGCTGCGCCCTTGCCGGGGCAAGAAACTTGATGGGGCTCCTGGTAATTGGGGGTGGGGGGTTGGTGGGGAAGCACAGGTGAGAGGCCCGACTGGTTGGGTTAAGACTTGAGGCTTCGCTGGGCCACGCCGTGGGCAAGAGGCCCGGGGTTGGGCGGCGTGAAGCCTGAGGCCTAGCTGGGCAAGTAGGGTTTGGGCAGCGTGAAGCCTGAGGCCTAGCTGGGCAAGAGGCCTGGGGTTGGGCCGCGTGAAGCCAAGGCCTAGCTGGGCAAGAGGCCCGGGTTTGGGCGGCGTGAAGCCTGAGGCCTCGCTGGTCAAGAGGCCTAGGTTTGGGCGGCGTGAAGCCTGACGCCTAGCTGGGCAAGAGGCCTGGGTTTGGCAAGAGGAAGGGCAGGGTGGCCACGTCCCCTGTTCCCCCATCCACATGGTGCCCAGAGGCAAGGCCAAGGATTCTGCACGTCTCCTGTTTAACACTAGTCCCTCACGAATGTAAATAGAGATGCTAATTTATATTAAAAATGAGTAACTGGTCACCTCGGCCTGCTTCCGAGCACTTCCTTTCCCCTCCGTCTTTCCTGAGTCTCTCCCGCTGAGGGGGGCCCTCGCTTGGGGAGCCTGCCAAAAATGCCTTTGGGCCTACGGTCAAGTTGAGGCCTAGCGATCGAAATCTACCCCCAGCCACTCAACTTCCCCTTTGGGCTAAATCGCTGTTGTTTGGGAAAGATAGTTCCTCTTTTTTTTAATATAAAAAAACAATTATTTCACGAGACTTGGGCGTCGCTGGTTAGGCCGATGTTTAGTGCCCGTCCCTAATTGCCCCCTTGAGAAGGTGGTGGGGGGGGTGAGCCGCCATCTTGAACCGCTGGAGTCCCCGTGTGTGTGTAGGTACACCCACGGCGCTGTTAGGGAGGAGTTCCAGGATTTTGTCCGTGTGCTGTAGGTACACCCACGGCGCTGTTAGGGAGGAGTTCCAGGATTTTGTCTGTGTGGGGTAGGTACACCCACGGCGCTGTTAGGGAGGGAGTTCCAGGATTTTGTCCCCGTGTGGTGTAGGTACACCCACGGCGCTGTTAGGGAGGGAGTTCCAGGATTTTGACCCAGCGACAGTGAAGGAACGGCCGATATATTTCCAAGTCGGGATGTTGAGGGGCTCGGAGGGGAACTTCCAGGTGGTGGGTGTTCCCCATGTGTCTGCTGCCCTTGTCCTTCTAGATGGGAGCGGGTCGTGGGTTTGGGCGGCGCTGTCGAAGGAGCCTTGGTGAGTTGCTGCAGTGCATCTTGTAGATGGTACACACGCTGCTGCTACTGTGCGTTGGTGGTGGAGGAGGGAGTGAATGTTTGTGGATGGGGTGCCGATCGAGCGGGGGGGCTGCTTTGTCCTGGACGGTGTCGAGCTTCTCGAGTGTTGTGGGAGCTGCAACTCATCCAGGCAAGTGGGGAGTGTCCCATCGCACTCCTGACTTGTGCCTTGTAGATGGTGGACAGGCTTTGGGGAGTCAGGGAGGTGAGTTACTCTCCGCAGGATTCCCAGCCTCTGACCTGCTCTTGTAGCCGCAGTATTTATGTGGCTGGTCCCAGTTCAGTTTCTGGTCAATGGTAACCCCCAGGATGTTGATAGTGGGGATTCAGCGATGGTAAAGCCATTGAACATCAAGGGGGCGATGGTTAGATTCTCTCTTGTTGGGAGATGGTCATTGCCTGACACTTGTGTGGCGTGAATGTTACTTGCACTTGTCAGCCCTGAGCCTGGATATTGTCCAGGTCTTGCTGCATTTGGACATGGGGCTGCTTCAGTATCTGAGGAGCCGCGAATGGTGCTGAACATTGTGCAACCATCAGCGAACATCCCCACTTCTGACCTTACGATGGAGGGAAGGTCATTGATGAAGCAGCTGAAGGTGGTTGGGCCGAGGACACTAACCCTGAGGAACTCCTGCAGTGATGTCCTGGAGCTGAGATGACTGACCTCCGACGACCACAACCATCTTCCTTTGTGCTGGGTATGACTCCAACCAGCGGAGAGTTTCCCCCACCCTGATTCCCATCGACTCCAGTTTTTGCCGGGGCTCCTTGAAGCCACACTCGGTCGAATGCCGCCTCGATGTCGAGGGCAGTCACTCTCACCTCACCCCGGGAGTTCAGCTCCTCTGTCCACGTTTGATCCAAGGCTGGAAGGAGGTCAGGAGCCGAGTGGCCCTGGCGGGACCCCAACATGGCGTCGGTGAGCAGGTTATTGCTGAGCAAGTGCCTCTCGATAGGGGTGGGTGGGTGGGGTGGGGAAGGGGGCGCGAATGAATTCTCGAAAGTACAAAGCGACCAGCGTTCCCAGGATAGGGGAACTGCGGCCGGATGGTAGCTCGAGGAGACTGATGGGGGACTGGGCGTGGGCTCTGTGAGGGGCCGAGGTTCGAGTGCTTGCGCTGAGAGGCAGAGGGAGGGAGAAGTTCCCTCCCACACCCACGCCTGGGTTTGTACAGGGCACACGCTCTCCGGCAGTTCACCCGGGCGTGGGGGGGGGAATCGAAAACAGGATGTCGGAGTTTCTGGGAATTGTTCACTCCTCCAGCCTGACACGTAGACAATTTCCGGACAAACGAAACTCTGGGGATGGCTCGATTGCCAACGAGAGAGGGATTAACCCTCGACTTCCCACTTAAACACACACACACAGGGCAGCCCCTTCCCCTATCGGAGAGGGAGGGGGATTAACCCTCTCACCCACCTCCTCCCAGTTACACACACACACACAGGGCAGCCCTTCCCCTATCAGAGGGGGGGATTAACCCTTTCACCCACCCCCTCCCAGTTACACACACACCGGGCAGCCCCTTCCCCTATCGGAGAGGGAGGGGGGATTAACCCTCTCACCCACCCCCTCCCAGTTACACACACACACCGGGCAGCCCCTTCCCCTATTGGAGTGGGGATTAACCCTCTCACCCACCTCCTCCCAGTTACACACACACCAGGCAGACCCTTCCCCGATCGGAGAGGGAGGGGGATTAACCCTCTCACCCATCCCCTCCCAGTTACACACACACACACACCGGGCAGCCCCTTCCCCTATCGGAGAGGGAGGGGGGATTAACCCTCTCACCCACCCCCTCCCAGTCACACACACACACCGGGCAGCCCCTTCCCCTATCGGAGAGGGAGGGGGGATTAACCCTCTCACCCACCCCTCCCAGTTACACACACACCGGGCAGCCCCTTCCCCTATCGGAGGGGAGGGGGGATTAACCCTCTCACCCACCTCCTCCCAGTTACACACACACACACCGGGCAGCCCCTTCCCTATAGGAGAGGGAGGGGGATTAACCCTCTCACCCACCCCCTCCCAGTTACACACACACACACCGGGCAGCCCCTTCCCCTATCGGAGGGGAGGGGGGATTAACCCTCTCACCCACCTCCTCCTAGTTACACACACACACACCGGGCAGCCCCTTCCCCGATCGGAGAGGAGGGTGGGATTAACCCTCTCACCCACCCCCTCCCAGTTACACACACACACACCGGGCAGCCCCTTCCCCTATCGGAGGGGGGGATTAACCCTCTCACCCACCCCCTCCTAGTTACACACACACACACCGGGCAGCCCCTTCCCTATCGGAGGGGGAGGGGGGATTAACCCTCTCACCCACCTCCTCCTAGTTACACACACACACACCGGGCAGCCCCTTCCCCTATCGGAGGGGGAGGGGGATTAACCCTCTCACCCACCCCCTCCTAGTTACACACACACACACCGGGCAGCCCCTTCCCCTATCGGAGGGGGAGGGGGGATTAACCCTCTCACCCACCCCCTCCTAGTTACACACACACACACCGGGCAGCCCCTTCCCCTATCGGAGGGAGGGGGGATTAACCCTCTCACCCACCTCCTCCCAGTTACACACACACACACCGGGCAGCCCCTTCCCCGATCGGAGAGGGAGGGGGGATTAACCCTCTCACCCACCCCCTCCCAGTTACACACACACACACCGGGCAGCCCCTTCCCCTATCGGAGGGGGGGATTAACCCTCTCACCCACCCCCTCCTAGTTACACACACACACACCGGGCAGCCCCTTCCCCTATCGGAGGGGGAGGGGGGGATTAACCCTCTCACCCACCCCCTCCTAGTTACACACCGGGCAGCCCACGGTACTCGTGTCTGTCTCTGAGAAAGCAGGTAAAGGCTCGGAGGACTCGGTTATGATAAAAGCCTCTTTATTTATAAAATTCAGGAAGAGCAGATTATTCATTGTTCATTATGGAACTTGAGAGTTTGGGAAAAAAATCAATCACGGGCCAGAATCTGGACCATTTGGAGATGAAACCGGTGGGGATGAGTTGGGGGGGTGGGGGAAATCTGGGACAGGGGATGGATCAACTCTGCTCACCCCTCTCCCCGACACTCCGCAAATACTGGCTTTGAACTTGGAGCGAAAACGTCTCTCTGGAGGTTTTCCCCAGTCCGTATCCCTGAGGCGCGACTGAGCTGGAGCTGGGAGAGTGCGATTTATCTCGAAAATAGAATATTTCGTCTCATAAAACCCACCCCACCCAATTGTGGGTTCGCATTTCCCAATTTAAGGGCTCCCCTCCGCCCAGCCAAGTACACGGTTATGGTCATAGCGTTTGGAGTTGGCGTTTGACGCTCCCAAGTCCTGACCCCGCGGTGCCTCGGGGTTATTTCCCGGGGCGGGTGCACGTCCGCCACCGCTGCTGCCTTCCCCCCCCACCCCACCGGCCAGCATACCGGGCCGGCTGAAGTGGCCAGCCATTCGGCCAGGGAAGGCATCGCGGGTGGATTTCTTCACCACCTCCCTCAACACCGTCCCCAAGTCCCTGACCAAAGCACACGGAGGGGAGGGAGGGTGTCCATCGAGAGTCGGAACTAGTCCCTCGGGGGGTGGTGGGGCGGGGGCGGGATGCAAACGCAAGATGGGCCCCTCGAACTTTGGTCCCGCGCCCGGGTCTATCTGACGCTGGAGAGGCGGAAATGGTCGGACGGTTCTGTTCCCGGTAGAGACGGAGCGAGGAGGAGTAGGAGGAGGAGGGAGGAGGGAATGGGCAGCAGGAAGGTGCCAGAGTTCATCCCCCACCCTCGGTCCGGCTCACTGGAGGGCCTCTTGAAACTGCTCAGCGCAGCCGTTGAGTTCCATGTCCTTCAGCACCTTGCAGATGGCCTCCACCGTGGCTCCACGGCCCCCTGCTTCTCCCGCCAGACCCGCACCATCCCGTACTGGGCCTCGCGGTAGCTGTGGCGATTGTCCATCTCGCTGCGCTCGATGTCGTGGTCGTTCATGCCCAGGCGGCGCACAAACTCCTTCCACCTGGAGGCGGGCACCAGGTCGGCGATGACGTAGTTCACGTGGCTGTCTGCAGGGGCGGTGACGGGCAGAGAGAGAGAGGGAGAGAGGGAGGTGGGTTACAACGAACATCCCAGACCACCCGATTCCCCACATTCCCCGATTCCCCAGCTTCTCCGCACCGTCCGCCCCGCCTCGCACAGCAAGATCCCACTCCCCAGTCCCAGCCAGACCCAAGCCCAGGATAAGTGCTCTCTCCCTCCCTCCCTCTGCCCTCCCTCCCTCTGCCCTCCCCACCTCCCTCCACACTCCCTACCCAGCCTCCTGCCCACCCTCCACCCAGCTCCCCAGTGTCCCTCCCCCTCGCCTTTCCCCGCCCCACATCCCCCTTCCTCGCCTCCGCGTGTTCACTCCCTCCGTGTCACCTCCACTCCACCTCGCCGCAACCCTCCTCCCTCCGTGCCTACACCGTGCTTCCCTCTCCTCTGCCCCCAGTCCCTCTCCCTCTCCTCTCCTCTCCCCGTCCCGCACTCATCCCCTCGTCCCCTCCCCCTCGACTGCCATCCACTCGCACCCTCCACTCACCCTCCCCTCCTCCACTCGCCCTCCCCTCCTCCGCTCGCCCTCCCTCCCCGCTCGCCCTCCCCTCCTCCGCTCACCCTCCTCTCCTCCTCCGCTCACCCTCCCCTCCTCCGCTCACCCTCCCCTCCTCCGCTCACCCTCCCCTCCTCCGCTCACCCTCCCCTCCTCCGCTCACCCTCCCCTCCTCCGCTCACCCTCCCCTCCTCCGCTCACACGCCCCTCCTCCGCTCAACCACCCCTCCTCGTCCGCAGACCCCTCCTCCCTTCCCCCCACCCCTCACCCCCTCTCCGCCCTCCTCCCGCACCACCCACCCTCCCTCCCTCCGTCCCGGTGTCCTATCCCTCCCTAGCCCTCACACTTACTGTTGGGGAGAAGGGTCCGGCCGGCAGCCTGAACACAGTCGGGAAGTCCAGGCAGGGCGGTGGGACAGCTGAGCGACTCGGTGGGTGTCTCTTCCTGGATCGGGATCAACAAATGCGTCTTTCCCACAGCCAACTGCAGCAGAACAGAGACAGGGGTCAGCAGCGGACGATCGGGATACAGGGATCCGGAAACCGGACAAATAAAGGAAAAATTCCCCATTGATATATCCCACACCCCTCACTGTAACACTCTGATATATCCCACACCCCTCACTGTAACACCCTGATATATCCCACACCCCTCACTGTAACACTCTGATACATCTCACACCCCTCACTGTAACACTCTGATATATCCCACACCCCTCACTGTAACACTCTGATATATCCCACACCCTCACTGTAACACTCTGATATATCCCACACCCCTCACTGTAACACTCTGATATATCCCACACCCTCACTGTAACACTCTGATACATCTCACACCCCTCACTGTAACACTCTGATATATCCCACACCCCTCACTGTAACACTCTAATATATCCCACACCCTCACTGTAACACTCTGATATACCCCACACCCCTCACTGTAACACTCTGATATATCCCACACCCCTCACTGTAACACTCTGATATATCGCACACCCCTCACTGTAACACTCTGATATATCCACACCACTCACTGTAACACTCTGATATATCCCACACCCCTCACTGTAACACCCTGATATATCCCACACCCCTCACTGTAACACTCTAATATATCGCACACCCCTCACTGTAACACTCTGATATATCGCACACCCCTCACTGTAACACTCTGATATATCCCACACCCCTCACTGTAACACTGATATATCCCACACCCCTCACTGTAACACTCTGATATATCCCACACCCCTCACTGTAACACTCTGAATATATCGCACACCCCTCACTGTAACACTCTGATATATCGCACACCCTCACTGTAACACTCTGATATATCCCACACCCCTACCTGTAACACTCTGATATATCCCACACCCCTCACTGTAACACTCTGATATATCCACACCCCTACCTGTAACACTCTGATATATCCCACACCCCTACCTGTAACACTCTGATATATCGCACACCCCTCACTGTAACACTCTGATATATCCCACACCCCTCACTGTAACACTCTGATATATCCCACACCCCTACCTGTAACACTCTGATATATCCCACACCCCTACCTGTAACACTCTGATACATCTCACACCCTCACTGTAACACTCTGATATATCCCACACCCCTCACTGTAACACTCTGATATATCCCACACCCCAACCTGTAACACTCTGATATATCCACACCCCTCACTGTAACACTCTGATATATCCCACACCCCTCACTGTAACACTCTGATATATCCCACACCCCTCACTGTAACACTCTGATATATCCCACACCCCTCATTGTAACACCCTGATATATCCCACACCCCTCACTGTAACACTACGATATATCCCACACCCCTCACTGTAACACTCTGATATATCCCACACCCCTCATTGTAACACTCTGATATATCCCACACCCCTCACTGTAACACTACGATATATCCCACACCCCTCACTGTAACACACTGATATATCCCACACCCCTCACTGTAACACTCTGATATATCCCACACCCATCACTGTAACACTCTGATATACCCCACACCCCTCACTGTAACACACTGATATACCCCACACCCCTCACTGTAACACTCTGATATATCCCACACCCATCACTGTAACACTCTGATATACCCCACACCCCTCACTGTAACACTCTGATATATCCCACACCCCTCACTGTAACACTCTGATATATCCCACACTCCTCACTGTAACACTCTGCTATAACCCACACCCCTCAGTGTAACACTCTGATATATCCCACACCCCTCACTGTAACACTCTGATATATCCCACACTCCTCACTGTAACACTCTGCTATAACCCACACCCCTCAGTGTAACACTCTGATATATCCCACACCCCTCACTGTAACACTCTGATATATCCCACACCCCTCAGTGTAACACTCTGATATATCCCACACCCCTCACGGTAACACTCTGATATATCCCACACCCCTCACTGTAACACACTGATATATCCCACAACCGTCACTGTAATACCCTAATATACCCCACACCCCTCACTGTAACACACTGATATATCCCACACCCCTCACTGTAACGCTCTGATATATGCCACACCCATCACTGTAACACTCTGATATATCCCACACCCCTCACTGTAACACGGATATATCCCACACCCCTCAGTGTAACACTCTGATATACCCCACACCCCTCACTGTAACATGGATATATCCCACACCCCTCAGTGTAACACTCTGATATACCCCACACCCCTCACTGTAACACTCTCATATATCCCACACCCCTCACTGTAACACTCTGATATATCCCACACCCCTCACTGTAACACTCTGATATATCCCACACCACTCACTGTAACACTCTGATATGTCCCACACCCCACACTGTAACACACTGATATATCCCACACCCCTCACTGTAACACACTGATATATCCCACACCCCTCACTGTAACACTCTGATATATCCCACACCCCTCACTGTAACAACCTAAATACCCCACACCCCTCACTGTAACACTCCGATATATCCCACACCCCTCACTGTAACACACTGATATATCCCACACCCCTCACTGTAACACCCTAATATACCCCACACCCCTCACTGTAACACACTAATATATCCCACACCCCTCAATGTAACACTCTGATATATCCCACACCCATCACTGTAACACTCTGATATATCCCACACCCCTCACTGTAACACTCTGATATATCCCACACCCCTTACTGTAACACTCTGATATATCCCACACCCCTCACTGTAACACTCTGATATATCCCACACCCCTCACTGTAACACTACGATATATCCCACACCCCTCAGTGTAACACACTGATATATCCCACACGCCTCACTGTAACACTCTGATATATCCCACACCCCTCACTGTAACACCCTGATATATCCCACACCCCTCACTGTAACACCCTGATATATTCCACACCCCTCACTGTAACACTCTGATATATCCCACACCACTCACTGTAACACTCTGATATATCCCACACACCTCATTGTAACACTCTGATTTATCCCACAACCCTCACTGTAACACTCTGATATATCCCACACCCCTCACTGTAACACTCTAATATAACCCACACCACTCACTGTAACACTCTGATATACCCCACACCCCTCACTGTAACACTCTGATATACCCCATACCCCTCACTGTAACACTCTGATATATCCCACACTCCTCACTGTAACACTCTGCTATAACCCACACCCCTCAGTGTAACACTCTGATATATCCCACACCCCTCACTGTAACACTCTGATATATCCCACACCCCTCACTGTAACACTCTGATATATCCCACACCCATCACTGTAACACTCTGATATATCCCACACCCCTCACTGTAACACACTGATATATCCCACAACCCTCACTGTAATACCCTAATATACCCCACACCCCTCACTGTAACACACTGTTATATCCCACACCCCTCACTGTAACACTCTGATATATCCCACACCCATCACTGTAACACTCTGATATATCCCACACCCCTCACTGTAACACTTTGATATATCCCACACCCCTCACTGTAACACTCTGATATATCCCACACCCCTCACTGTAACATTCTGATATATCCCACACCCCTCACTGTAACACTCTGATATATCCCACACCCCTCACTGTAACATTCTGATACATCCCACACCCCTCACTGTAACACCCTGATATATCCCACACCCCTCACTGTAACACTCTGATATATCCCACACCCCTCACTGTAACACTCTGATATATCCCACACACCTCACTGTTACACGGATATATCCCACACCCCTCAGTGTAACACTCTGATATATCCCACACCCCACACTGTAACACTCTGATATATCCCACACCCCTCACTGTAATACCCTAATATACCCCACACCCCTCACTGTAACACACTGATATATCCCACACCCCTCACTGTAACACTCTGATATATCCCACACCCATCACTGTAACACTCTGATATATCCCACACCCCTCACTGTAACACTCTGATATATCCAACACCCCTCACTGTAACACTCAGATATATCCCACACCCCTCACTGTAACACTCTGATATATCCCACACCCCTCACTGTAACATTCTGATATATCCCACACCCCTCACTGTAACACTCTGATATATCCCACACCCCTCACTGTAACATTCTGATATATCCCACACCCCTCACTGTAACACCCTGATATATCCCACACCCCTCACTGTAACACTCTGATATATCCCACACCCCTCACTGTAACACTCTGATATATCCCACATACCTCACTGTAACACGGATATATCCCACACCCCTCAGTGTAACAATCTGATATATCCCACACCCCTCACTGTAACACTCTGATATATCCCACACCCCTCACTGTAACACTGATATATCCCACACCCCTCACTGTAACATTCTGATATACCCCACACCCCTCACTGTAACATTCTGACATATCCCACACCCCTCACTGTAACACGGATATATCGCACACCCCTCACTGTAACACTCTGATATATCCCACACCCCTCACTGTAACACTCTGATATATCCCACACCCATCACTGTAACACTCTGATATATCCCACACCCCTTACTGTAACACTTTGATATATCCCACACCCCTCACTGTAACACTCTGATATATCCCACACCCCTCACTGTAACATTCTGATATATCCCACACCCCTCACTGTAACACTCTGATATATCCCACACCCCTCACTGTAACATTCTGATACATCCCACACCCCTCACTGTAACACCCTGATATATCCCACACCCCTCACTGTAACACTCTGATATATCCCACACCCCTCACTGTAACACTCTGATATATCCCACACACCTCACTGTAACACGGATATATCCCACACCCCTCAGTGTAACACTCTGATATATCCCACACCCCACACTGTAACACTCTGATATATCCCACACCCCTCACTGTAATACCCTAATATACCCCACACCCCTCACTGTAACACACTGATATATCCCACACCCCTCACTGTAACACTCTGATATATCGCACACCCATCACTGTAACACTCTGATATATCCTACACCCCTCACTGTAACACTCTGATATATCCCACACCCCTCACTGTAACACTCAGATATATCCCACACCCCTCACTGTAACACTCTGATATATCCCACACCCCTCACTGTAACATTCTGATATATCCCACACCCCTCACTGTAACACTCTGATATATCCCACACCCCTCACTGTAACATTCTGATATATCCCACACCCCTCACTGTAACACCCTGATATATCCCACACCCCTCACTGTAACACTCTGATATATCCCACACCCCTCACTGTAACACTCTGATATATCCCACACACCTCACTGTAACACGGATATATCCCACACCCCTCAGTGTAACAATCTGATATATCCCACACCCCTCACTGTAACACTCTGATATATCCCACACCCCTCACTGTAACACTGATATATCCCACACCCCTCACTGTAACATTCTGATATACCCCACACCCCTCACTGTAACATTCTGACATATCCCACACCCCTCACTGTAACACTCTGATATATCCCACAGCCCTCATTGTAACACTCTGATATATCCCACACCCCTCACTGTAACACTCTGATATATCCCACACCCCTCACTGTAACATTCTGATATATCCCACACCCCTCACTGTAACACTCTGATATATCCCACACCCCTCACTGTAACACTCTGATATATCCCACACCCCTCACTGTAACACCCTGATATATCCCACACCCCTCACTGTAACACACTGATATATCCCACACCCCTCACTGTAACACTCTGATATATCCCACACACCTCACTGTAACACGGATATATCCCACACCCCTCAGTGTAACACTCTGATATATCCCACACCCCTCACTGTAACACTCTGATATATCCCACACCCCTCACTGTAACACTCTGATATATCCCACACCCCTCACTGTAACACTCTGATATATCCCACACCCCTCACTGTAACACTCTGATATATCCCACACCCCTCACTGTAACACTCTGATATATCCCACACCCCTCACTGTAACACTCTGATATATCCCACACCCCTCACTGTAACACTCTGATATATACCACACCCCTCACTGTAACACTCTGATATATCCCACACCCCTCACTGTAACATTCTGATATATCCCACACCCCTCACTGTAACACTCTGATATATCCCACACCCCTCACTGTAACATTCTGATACATCCCACACCCCTCACTGTAACACCCTGATATATCCCACACCCCTCACTGTAACACTCTGATATATCCCACACCCCTCACTGTAACACTCTGATATATCCCACACACCTCACTGTAACACTCAGATATATCCCACACCCCTCACTGTAACACTCTGATATATCCCACACCCCTCACTGTAACATTCTGATATATCCCACACCCCTCACTGTAACACTCTGATATATCCCACACCCCTCACTGTAACATTCTGATATATCCCACACCCCTCACTGTAACACCCTGATATATCCCACACCCCTCACTGTAACACTCTGATATATCCCACACCCCTCACTGTAACACTCTGATATATCCCACACACCTCACTGTAACACGGATATATCCCACACCCCTCAGTGTAACAATCTGATATATCCCACACCCCTCACTGTAACACTCTGATATATCCCACACCCCTCACTGTAACACTGATATATCCCACACCCCTCACTGTAACATTCTGACATATCCCACACCCCTCACTGTAACACTCTGATATATCCCACAGCCCTCATTGTAACACTCTGATATATCCCACACCCCTCACTGTAACACTCTGATATATCCCACACCCCTCACTGTAACATTCTGATATATCCCACACCCCTCACTGTAACACTCTGATATATCCCACACCCCTCACTGTAACACTCTGATATATCCCACACCCCTCACTGTAACACCCTGATATATCCCACACCCCTCACTGTAACACACTGATATATCCCACACCCCTCACTGTAACACTCTGATATATCCCACACACCTCACTGTAACACGGATATATCCCACACCCCTCAGTGTAACACTCTGATATATCCCACACCCCTCACTGTAACACTCTGATATATCCCACACCCCTCACTGTAACACTCTGATATATCCCACACCCCTCACTGTAACACTCTGATATATCCCACACCCCTCACTGTAACACTCTGATATATCCCACACCCCTCACTGTAACACTCTGATATATCCCACACCCCTCACTGTAACACTCTGATATATCCCACACCCCTCACTGTAACACTCTGATATATACCACACCCCTCACTGTAACACTCTGATATATCCCAGACACCTCACTGTAACACGGATATATCCCACACCCCTCAGTGTAACACTCTGATATATCCCACACCCCTCACTGTAACACTCTGATATATCCCACACCCCTCACTGTAACACTCTGATATATCCCACACCCCTCACTGTAACACTCTGATATATCCCACACCCCTCTCTGTAACACTCTGATATATCCCACACCCCTCACTGTAACACTCTGATATATCCCAGACCACTCACTGTAACACTCTGATATATCCCACACCCCTCACTGTAACACTCTGATATATCCCACACCCCTCACTGTAACACTCCGATATATCCCACACCCCTCACTGTAACACTCTGATATATCCCACACCCCTCACTGTAACACTCTGATATATCCCACACCCCTCACTGTAACACTCTGATATATCCCACACCCCTCACTGTAACACTCCGATATATCCCACACCCCTCACTGTAACACGCTGATATATCCCACACCCCTCACTGTAACACTCTGATATATCCCACACCCCTCACTGTAACACTCTGATATATCCCACACCCCTCACTGTAACACTCTGATATACCCGCCACCCCTCAGTGTTACACTCTGATATATCCCATACCGGTTTTTTGAGATTCTCTGACTCACTCACTTCGGATTGGACGCCGATCGCTGTTTCAGCTGAAATATTGAATAAAAGACACAAAATAATTAATATATCAATATTCAGTGCTGTAATGTCACTGTACACAACCCCAATCCCAAAGATACTCATTCACTCCCACTGCACACAATCCCAACAGGCCCAAACCCCTTCCCGTTCACTCCCACTTTACACAATCCCAATCCCAAAGATACACGTTCACTCCCACTGTACACAATCCCAATCCCAAAGATACTCATTCACTCCCACTTTACACAATCCCAATCCCAAAGATACTCGTTCACTCCCACTGTACACAATCCCAATCCCAAAGATACTCGTTCACTCCCACTGTACACAATCCCAATCCCAAAGATACTCGTTCACTCCCACTGTACACAATCCCAATCCCAAAGATACTCGTTCACTCCCGCTGTGCACAATCCCAATCCCAAACCCCTTCCCGTTTACTCCCACTGTACACAATCCCAATGGACCCAAACCCCTTCCCGTTCACTCCCAATGGACACAATCCCAATGGACCCAAACCCCTTCCCGTTCACTCCCAATGGACACAATCCCAATGGACCCAAACCCCTTCCCTTCACTCCCACTGTACACAATCCAAATGGACCCAAACCCCTTCCCGTTCACTCCCACTGTGCACAATCCCAATTGACCCAAACCCCTGCCCGTTCACTCCCACTGTACACAATCCCAATGGACACATACCCCTTCCCGTTCACTTGAACTGTACACAATCCCAATCCCCTTCCCGTTCACTCCCACAGTACACAATCCCAAAGGACCCAATCCCCTTCCCGTTCACTCCCACTGTGCACAAACCCCATCTCAAACCCCTTCCCGTTCACTACCACTGTGCAAAATCCCAATCCCAAACCCCATCCTGTTCACTCCAGCTGTACACAATCCCAATCCCAAAACCCTTCCAGTTGACTCCAACTGTGCACAATCCCAATGGACCCAAACCCCTTCCTGTTCAATCCCACTGTACACAATCCCAATGGAACCAAAACCCTTCCCGTTCAATCCCACTGTACACAAACCCAATGGACCCAAAGCCCTTCCCATTCACTCCCACTGTACACAATCCCAATGGACCCAAACCACTTCCCATTCACTCCCACTGTACACAATCCCAATGGACACAAACCCCTTCCCGTTCACTCCCACTGTACACAATCCCAATGGACCCAAACCCCTTCCCATTCACTCCCACTGTACAGAATCCCAATGGACCCAAACCCTTTCCCGTTCACTCCCCCTGTACACAATCCCAATCCCAAAACCCTTCCCGTTCACTCTCACTGTACACAATACCAATGGAACCAAAAACCATCCCGTTGATTCCCACTTTACACAATTCCAATCCCTTTCCCGTTCACTCACACTGTACACAATCCCAATCCCCTTCCCGTTCACTCCCACTGTACACAATCACAATGGATCCAAATCCCATCCCGTTCACTCCCACTGTACAGAATCCCAATCCCCTTCCCATTCACTCCCACCGTACACAATACCAATGGATCCAAAACCCTTCCCGTTGACTCCCACTTTACACAATTCCAATCCCCTTCCCGTTCACTCCCACTGAACATAATCCCAATGAACTCAAACCCCTTCCTGCTCACTCCCACTGTACACAATCCCAATCCCAAACCCCTTCCCATTCACTCCCACTGTCCACAATCCAAATGGACCCAAACCCCTTCCCATTCACTCCCACTGTACACAATCCCAATGGACCCAAAGGCATTCCAGTTCACTCACACTGTACAAAATCCCAATGGACCCAAAACCCCTTCCAGTTCACTACCACTGTACACAATCCCAATGAACTCAAACCCGTTCCTGTTCACTCCCACTGTACACAATCCCAATCCCAAACCCCTTCCCATTCACTCCCACTGTGCACAATCCCAATGGACCCAAACCCCTTCCTGTTCACTCCCACTGTACACAATCCCAATGGACCCAAACCTCTTCCCGTTCACTCCCCCTGTACACAATCCCAATCCCAAAACCCTTCCCGTTCACTCCCATTGTACACAATACCAATGGACCCAAAAACCTTCCCGTTGATTCCCACTTTACACAATTCCAATCCCTTTCCCGTTCACTCCCACTGTACACAATCCCAATGGACCCAAACCTCTTCCCGTTCACTCCCACTGTACACAACCCCAATCCCAAAACCCTTCCCGTTCACTCCCACTGTACACAATCCCAATGGACCCAAACCCCTTCCCATTCACTCCCACTGTACAGAATCCCAATGGACCCAAACCCTTTCCCGTTCACTCCCCCTGTACACAATCCCAATCCCAAAACCCTTCCCGTTCACTCTCACTGTACACAATACCAATGGAACCAAAAACCATCCCGTTGATTCCCACTTTACACAATTCCAATCCCTTTCCCGTTCACTCACACTGTACACAATCCCAATCCCCTTCCCGTTCACTCCCACTGTACACAATCACAATGGATCCAAATCCCATCCCGTTCACTCCCACTGTACAGAATCCCAATCCCCTTCCCATTCACTCCCACCGTACACAATACCAATGGATCCAAAACCCTTCCCGTTGACTCCCACTTTACACAATTCCAATCCCCTTCCCGTTCACTCCCACTGAACATAATCCCAATGAACTCAAACCCCTTCCTGCTCACTCCCACTGTACACAATCCCAATCCCAAACCCCTTCCCATTCACTCCCACTGTCCACAATCCAAATGGACCCAAACCCCTTCCCATTCACTCCCACTGTACACAATCCCAATGGACCCAAAGGCATTCCAGTTCACTCACACTGTACAAAATCCCAATGGACCCAAAACCCCTTCCAGTTCACTACCACTGTACACAATCCCAATGAACTCAAACCCGTTCCTGTTCACTCCCACTGTACACAATCCCAATCCCAAACCCCTTCCCATTCACTCCCACTGTGCACAATCCCAATGGACCCAAACCCCTTCCTGTTCACTCCCACTGTACACAATCCCAATGGACCCAAACCTCTTCCCGTTCACTCCCCCTGTACACAATCCCAATCCCAAAACCCTTCCCGTTCACTCCCATTGTACACAATACCAATGGACCCAAAAACCTTCCCGTTGATTCCCACTTTACACAATTCCAATCCCTTTCCCGTTCACTCCCACTGTACACAATCCCAATGGACCCAAACCTCTTCCCGTTCACTCCCACTGTACACAACCCCAATCCCAAAACCCTTCCCGTTCACTCCCACTGATCACAATCCCAATCCCCTTCCCGTTCACT
>NW_027598342.1:0-47093 GCF_964194155.1 Cetorhinus maximus | reverse complement strand
CCGTTTAAAACAATAACGCTGCTGTTTAACACCAATAACACTGCTGTTTAACAAAAATAACGCTGCTGTTTACCACCAATGACGCTGCTGTTTAACACAAATAACACTGCTGTTTAACACCAATAACGCTGCTGCTAGCACCAATAACGCTGCTGTTCAACACCAATAACGCTGATGTTTAACACCAATAACGATGCTGTTTAACACTAATAACGCTGCTGCCATGACCAATAACACTGCTGTTTAACACCAATAACGCTGCTGTTTAAGTCCAATAACACTGCAGTTTAACTCCATTAACGCTGCTGTTTAACACCAATAACGCTGCTGTTTAACACCAATAACATTGCTGTTTAACTCCAATAACGCTGCTGTTTAACTCCAATAACGCTGGCTGTTTAACACGAATAATACTGCTGTTTAAAACCAATAACGTTGCCGTTTAAATCCAATAACGCTGATGTTTAACACCAATAACGCTGCTGTTTAACACCAATAATGCTGCTGTTTAACACCAATAACGCTGCTCTTTAACACCAATAACACTGCTGTTTAACAGCAATAACGCTGCTGCTTAAATCCAATAACGCTGCTGTTTAACACCAATAACGCTGCTGTTTAACACCAATAACGTTGCTGTTTAACACCAATAACGCTGCTGTTTAAATCCAATAACGCTGCTGTTTAACACCAATAACGCTGCTGTTTAACACCAATAACGCTGCTGTTTAACACCAATAACACTGCTGTTTAACTCCAATAACGCTGCTGTTTAACTCCAATAACGCTGCTGTTTAATACCAATAACGCTGCTGTTTAACACCGATAACACTGCTGTTTAACACCAATAACGTTGCTGTTTAAATCCAATAACGCTGCTGTTTAACACCAATAACGCTGCTGTTTAACACCAATAATGCTGCTGTTTAACACCAATAACGCTGCTGTTTAACACCAATAACACTGCTGTTTAAATCCAATAACGCTGCTGTTTAACACCAATAACGCTGCTGTTTAACACAATAACAATAGCACTGCTTTTAACACCAATAACGCTGCTGTTTAAATCCAATAACGCTGCTGTTTAACACCAATAACGCTGCTGTTTAACACCAATAACGCTGCTGTTTAACACCAATAACGCTGCTGTTTAACACCAATAACGTTGCTGTTTAACACCAATAACGCTGCTGTTTAAATCCAATAACGCTGCTGTTTAACACCAATAACGCTGCTGTTTAACACCAATAACGCTGCTATTTAACATCAAAAACACTGCTGTTTACATCCAATAACGCAGCTGTTTAACACCAATAATGCTGCCTTTTAAAACAACAACGCTGCTGTTTAACACCAATAACACTGCTGTTTAACAGCAATAACGCTGCTGTTTAAATCCAATAACGCTGCTGTTTAACACCAATAACGCTGCTGTTTAACACCAATAACGTTGCTGTTTAACACCAATAACGCTGCTGTTTAAATCCAATAACGCTGCTGTTTAACACCAATAACGCTGCTGTTTAACACCAATAACGCTGCTGTTTAACACCAATAACACTGCTGTTTAACTCCAATAACGCTGCTGTTTAACTCCAATAACGCTGCTGTTTAACACCAATAACATTGCTGTTTAACACCAATAACACTGCTGTTTAACACCAATAACGCTGCTGTTTAAATCCAATAAAGCTGCTGTTTAACACCAATAACGCTGCTGTTTAACACCAATAACGCTGCTGTTTAACACCAATAACGCTGCTGCTTAACACGAATAACACTGCTGTTTAACACCAATAACGCTGCTGTTTAAATCCAATAACGCTGCTGTTTAACACCGATAACGCTGAATTATAAAACAATATTGCTGCTGTTTAACACCAATAACGCTGCTGTTTAACATCAATAACGCTGCTAGTTAAATGCAATAACGCTGCAGTTTAACACCAATAATGCTGCTGTTTAACACCAATAACGCTGCTGTTTAACACTAATAACGCTGCTGTTTAACACCAATAACACTGCTGTTTAACACCAATAACGCTGCTGTTTAAATCCAATAACGCTGCTGTTTAACATCAATAACGCTGTTGTTAAACACCAATAACGCTGCTGTTTAAGTTTAACTCCAATAACGCTGCTGTGTAACACCAATAACGCTGCTGTATAACACCAATAACACTGCTGTTTAACACCAATAATGCTGCTATTTAAATCCAATAACGCAGCTGTTTAACACCAATAACGCTGCTGTTAAACACCAATAACGCTGCTGTTTAACACCAATAACGCTGCTGTTTAACAAACAATAACGCTGCTGTTTAACACCAATGACGCTGCTGTTTAACACCAATAACACTGCTATTTAACACCAAAAACGCGGCTGTTTAATACCAAAAGCGCTGCTGTTTAACAACAATAACGCTGCTGTTAACACCAATAACGCTGCTGCTAACACCAATAATGCTGCTGTACAACACCAATAACGCTGCTGTTTAACACCAATAACGCTGCTGTATAACACCAATAACGATGCTGTTTAACACCAGTAACGCTGCTGCTAAGACCAATAACACTGCTGTTTCACACCAATAACGCTGCTGTTTAAGTCCAATAACACTGCAGTTTAACTACATTAACGCTGCTGTTTAACACCAATAACATTGCTGTTTAACACCAATAACACTGCTGTTTAACACCAATAACGCTGCTGTTTAACACCAATAACGTTGCTGCTAAACACCAATAACGCTGCTGTTTAAATCCAATAACGCTGCTGTTTAACACCAATAACGCTGCTGTTTAACACCAATAACGCTGCTGTTTAACATCAAAAAACACTGCTGTTTACATCCAATAACGCAGCTGTTTAACACCAATAATGCTGCCTTTTAAAACAACAACGCTGCTGTTTAACACCAATAACACTGCTGTTTAACAAACAATAACGCTGCTGTTTAACACCAATGACGCTGCTGTTTAACACCAATAACGCTGCTGATTAAATCCTATAATGCTGCTGTTTAACACCAAAAACGCTGCTGTTTAACACCAATAACACTGCTGTTTAACAAACAATAACGCTGCTGTTTAACACCAATAACGTTGCTGTTTAACACCAATAACGCTGCTGTTTAACACCAATAACGCTGCTGTTTAACATCAATAACGCTGCTGTTTAACACCAATAACGCTGCTGTTTAACACCAATAACGCTGCTGCTAACACCAATAACGCTGCTGTTCAACACCAATAACGCTGATGTTTAACACCAATAACGATGCTGTTTAACACTAATAACGCTGCTGCCATGACCAATAACACTGCTGTTTAAACACCAATAACGCTGCTGTTTAAGTCCAATAACACTGCAGTTTAACTCCATTAAACGCTGCTGTTTAACACCAATAACATTGCTGTTTAACACCAATAACATTGCTGTTTAACTCCAATAACGCTGCTGTTTAACTCCAATAACGCTGCTGTTTAACACCAATAACACTGCTGTTTAACACCAATAACGCTGCTGTTTAAATCCAATAACGCTGCTGTTTAACACCAATAACGCTGCTGTTTAACACCGATAATGCTGCTGTTTAACATCAATAACGCTGCTGTTTAACACCAATAACGCTGCTGTTTAACACCGATAATGCTGCTGTTTAACACTGAAAACGCTGCTGTTTAAATCCAATAACGCTGCTGTTTAACACCGATAATGCTGCTGTTTAACACCAATAACGCTGCTGTTTAACTTCCATAACGCCCCTGTTTAATACCAATAACGCTGCTGTTTAACTCCAATAACGCTGCTGATTAACACCCATAACGCTGCTGTTTAACACCAACAAGGCTGCTGTTTAACTCCACTGACGCTGCTGTTAAACTCCAATGACGCTCCTGTTTAACATCAATAACGCACCTCTTTAACACCAACAATGCTGGTGTATAACACCAATAATGCTGCTGTTTAACACCGATAATGCTGCTGTTTAACACTGAAAACGCTGCTGTTTAATACCGATAACGCTGATCATCAACTCCAAAAGCGCAGTCGTTTTACACCAATAACGATGCTGTTTAACACCGATAATGCTGCTGTTTTACTCCAGTAACGCTGCTGTTTAATTCCAATAACGCAGCAGTTTAACACATATAACGCTGCTGATTAACACCAATATGGCTGCTGTTTAAATCCAATAACGCTGTTGATTAATACCAATAATGCTGCTGTTTAAATCCAATAACATTGTGGTTTAACACCAATAACGCTGTAGCTTAACACCATTAACGCTTCTGTTTATAACCAATATCGCTGCTGTTTAACACCAATAAGGCTGCTGTTTAACACCAATAATGTTGCTGTTTAAATCCAATAATAATCTTGTTTAACAACAATAACGCTGCTGTTTAACACCAAAAACGCTGCTTCTATAAATCCAATAACGCAGCAGTTTCACACAAATAACGCTGCTGTTTAACATCAAAAACGATGCTGTTAAAATCTAATAACGCTGTTGTTTAGCACCAATAATGCTGACTTTTAAAAAAATAATGCTTCCATTTAACACCAATATCGCTCATGTTTAACTGCAATAACGCAGCAGTTTAACACCAATAACGCTGCTGTTTAAATCCAATAACGCTGCTGGTTAACACGAATAACGCTGCTTATTAACACCAATAAAGCTGCTGTTCAACTCCAATGACGCTGTTGTTTAACTCCAATAACGCTGCTGTTTAACACCAATAATGCTGCTGTTTAAATCCAATAACGCTGCTGTTTAATTCCAATAACGCTGCTGTTTAACTCCAATAACGCAGCAGTTTAACACCAATAACGCTGCTGTTTAACACCAATAACGCTGCTGTTTAGCACCAATAATGCTGCTGTTTAACATCAATAACACTGCTGTTTAACACCAATAACGCTGCTGTTTAACTCCAATAACGCAGCTGTTTAACACCAATAAAGCTGCTGTTTAACACCAATAACGCTGCTGTTTAGCACCAATAACGCTGCTGTTTAACATCAATAACACTGATGTTTAACACCAATAACGCTGCTGTTTAACACCAATAACGCTGCTGTTTAACACCAATAACGCTGCTGTTTAAAACCAATAACGCTGTAGTTTAACACCAATAATGCTGCCTTTTAAAACAATAACGCTGGTGTTTGATTCCAACAACGCTTGCATTTAACTCCAATAATGCTGCTGTTTAACACCAATAACGCTGCTGTTTAGCATCAATAACGCTGCTGTTTAACACCAATAACACTGCTGTTTAACTCCAATAACGCTGCTGTTTAACTCCAATAACGCTGCATGTTTCACACCAATAACGCTGCTGTTTAACAACAATAACGCTGCTGTTTAACACCAATAACGCTGCTGTTTAACACCAATAACGCTGCTGTTTAACACGAATAACGCTGCTGCTTAGACCAATAACACTGCTGTTTAACACCAATAACGCTGCTGTTTAACACCAATAACGCTGCTATTTAACATCAATAATGCTGCTGTTTATATCCAATAACACTGCTGTTTAACACCAATAACGCTGCCTTTTAAGACAATAACGCTGCTGTTTAACTCCAAAAACGCTGCTGTTTAACACCAATAATGCTGCTGTTTAACATCAATAACGCTGCTGTTTAACACCAATAACGCTGCTGTTTAACACCAATAATGCTGCTGTATAAAATCAATAATGCTGCTGTTTTCATCCAATAACGCTGCTGTTTAACACCAATAACACTGCTGTTCAACACCAATAACGCTGTAGTTTAACACCAATAACGCTGCTTATTAACACCAATAACGCTGTAGTTTAACACCAATAACAGGGCCTTTTAAAACAATACCGCTGGTGTTTAACTCCAATAACGCTGCTGTTTAACACCGATAATGCTGCTGTTTAACACCAATAACGCTGCTGTTTAACTTCCATAACGCCCCCGTTTAATACCAATAACGCTGCTGTTTAACTCCAATAACGCTGCTGATTAACACCCATAACGCTGCTGTTTAACACCAACAAGGCTGCTGTTTAACTCCACTGACGCTGCTGTTAAACTCAAATGACGCTCCTGTTTAACATCAATAACGCACCTCTTTAACACCAACAATGCTGCTGTTTAACACCGATAATGCTGCTGTTTAACACTGAAAACGCTGCTGTTTAATACCGATAACGCTGATCATCAACTCCAAAAGCGCAGTCGTTTTACACCAATAACGATGCTGTTTAACACCGATAATGCTGCTGTTTTACTCCAGTAACGCTGCTGTTTAATTCCAATAAAGCAGCAGTTTAACACAAATAACGCTGCTGATTAACACCAATATGGCTGCTGTTTAAATCCAATAACGCTGTTGATTAATACCAATAATGCTGCTGTTTAAATCCAATAATAATGTTGTTTAACAACAATAATGCTGCTGTTTAACACCAAAAACGCTGCTTCTATAAATCCAATAACGCAGCAGTTTCACACAAATAACGCTGCTGTTTAACATCAAAAACGATGCTGTTAAAATCTAATAACGCTGTTGTTTAGAACCAATAATGCTGACTTTTAAAAAAATAATGCTTCCATTTAACACCAATATCGCTCATGTTTAACTGCAATAACGCAGCAGTTTAACACCAATAACGCTGCTGTTTAAATCCAATAACGCTGCTGGTTAACACGAATAACGCTGCTTATTAACACCAATAAAGCTGCTGTTTAACTCCAATGACGCTGTTGTTTAACTCCAATAACGCTGCTGTTTAACACCAATAATGCTGCTGTTTAACTCCAATAACGCAGCAGATTAACACCAATAACGCTGCTGTTTAACACCAATAACGCTGCTGTTTAGCACCAATAACGCTGCTGTTTAACATCAATAACACTGCTGTTTAACACCAATAACGCTGCTGTTTAACTCCATTAACGCAGCTGTTTAACACCAATAAAGCTGCTGTTTAACACCAATAACGCTGCTGTTTAGCACCAATAACGCTGCTGTTTAACATCAATAACACTGCTGTTTAACACTAATAACGCTGCTGTTTAACACCAATAACGCTGCTGTTTAACACCAATAACGCTGCTGTTTAAAACCAATAACGCTGTAGTTTAACACCAATAATGCTGCCTTTTAAAACAATAACGCTGGTGTTTGATTCCAACAACGCTTGCATTTAACTCCAATAATGCTGCTGTTTAACAACAATAACGTTGCTGTTTAGCATCAATAACGCTGCTGTTTAACACCAATAACACTGCTGTTAAACTCCAATAACGCTGCTGTCTAACACCAATAACGCTGCATGTTTCACACCAATAACGCTGCTGTTTAACATCAATAACGCTGCTGTTTAACACCAATAACGCTGCTGTTTAACACCAATAATGCTGCTGTATAAAATCAATAATGCTGCTGTTTTCATCCAATAACGCTGCTGTTTAACACCAATAACACTGCTGTTCAACACCAATAACGCTGTAGTTTAACACCAATAACGCTGCTTATTAACACCAATAACGCTGTAGTTTAACACCAATAACAGGGCCTTTTAAAACAATACCGCTGGTGTTTAACTCCAATAACGCTGCTGTTTAACACCGATAATGCTGCTGTTTAACACCAATAACGCTGCTGTTTAACTTCCATAACGCCCCCGTTTAATACCAATAACGCTGCTGTTTAACTCCAATAACGCTGCTGATTAACACCCATAACGCTGCTGTTTAACACCAACAAGGCTGCTGTTTAACTCCACTGACGCTGCTGTTAAACTCCAATGACGCTCCTGTTTAACATCAATAACGCACCTCTTTAACACCAACAATGCTGCTGTTTAACACCGATAATGCTGCTGTTTAACACTGAAAACGCTGCTGTTTAATACCGATAACGCTGATCATCAACTCCAAAAGCGCAGTCGTTTTACACCAATAACGATGCTGTTTAACACCGATAATGCTGCTGTTTTACTCCAGTAACGCTGCTGTTTAATTCCAATAAAGCAGCAGTTTAACACAAATAACGCTGCTGATTAACACCAATATGGCTGCTGTTTAAATCCAATAACGCTGTTGATTAATACCAATAATGCTGCTGTTTAAATCCAATAACACTGTGGTTTAACACCAATAACGCTGTAGCTTAACACCATTAACGCTTCTGTTTATAACCAATATCGCTGCTGTTTAACACCAATAAGGCTGCTGTTTAACACCAATAATGTTGCTGTTTAAATCCAATAATAATGTTGTTTAACAACAATAATGCTGCTGTTTAACACCAAAAACGCTGCTTCTATAAATCCAATAACGCAGCAGTTTCACACAAATAACGCTGCTGTTTAACATCAAAAACGATGCTGTTAAAATCTAATAACGCTGTTGTTTAGAACCAATAATGCTGACTTTTAAAAAAATAATGCTTCCATTTAACACCAATATCGCTCATGTTTAACTGCAATAACGCAGCAGTTTAACACCAATAACGCTGCTGTTTAAATCCAATAACGCTGCTGGTTAACACGAATAACGCTGCTTATTAACACCAATAAAGCTGCTGTTTAACTCCAATGACGCTGTTGTTTAACTCCAATAACGCTGCTGTTTAACACCAATAATGCTGCTGTTTAACACCAATAACGCTGCTGTTTAGCACCAATAACGCTGCTGTTTAACATCAATAACACTGCTGTTTAACACTAAAAACGCTGCTGTTTAACACCAATAACGCTGCTGTTTAACACCAATAACGCTGCTGTTTAAAACCAATAACGCTGTAGTTTAACACCAATAATGCTGCCTTTTAAAACAATAACGCTGGTGTTTGATTCCAACAACGCTTGCATTTAACTCCAATAATGCTGCTGTTTAACAACAATAACGCTGCTGTTTAGCATCAATAACGCTGCTGTTTAACACCAATAACACTGCTGTTAAACTCCAATAACGCTGCTGTCTAACACCAATAACGCTGCATGTTTCACACCAATAACGCTGCTGTTTAACAACAATAACGCTGCTGTTTAACACCAATAACGCTGCTGTTTAACACCAATAACGCTGCTGTTTAACACCAATAACGCTGCCGCTTAGACCAATAACACTGCTGTTTAACACCAATAACGCTGCTGTTTAAGTCCAATAACACTGCAGTTTAACTCCATTAACGATGCTGTTTAATACCAATAACGCTGCTGTTTAACACCAATAAAGCTGCTGTTTAACAAGAACACCGCTGCTTTTTAACACCAATTACGCTGATGTTTAACTCCAATAGCACTGCTGCCTAACTCCATTAACGATGCTGTTTAACACCAATAACGCTGTTGTTTAACAACAATAATGCTGCCATTTAATACCAATAACGCTGCTGTTTAACACCAATAAAGCTGCCATTTAACACCAATAACGCTGCTGTTTAACACCGATAATGCTGCTGTTTAACACCAATAACATTGCTGTTTAACACCAATAACATTGCTGTTTAACTCCAATAACGCTGCTCTTTAACACCAATAACGCTGCTGTTTAAATCCAATAACGCTGCTGTTTAAATCCAATAACGCTGCTGTTTAACTCCAATAACGCTGCTCATTAACTGCAATAAATCTGATGTTTAACTCCAATAACCCTGTTGTTAAACTCCAATAACGCTGCTGTTTAACTCCAATAACGCTGCTGTTTAACACCAATAACGCTGCTGTTTAACACCAATAACGCTGCTGTTCAACACCAATAACGCTGCTGTTTAACACCAATAACGCTGCTGATTAACTCCAATAACACTGCGGTTTAACACCAATAATGCTGTAGTTTAACACCAATAACACTGCAGTTTAACACCAATAACGCTGCTGTTTAATTCCAGTAACGCTGCTGTTTAACTCCATCACCGCTGCTGTTTAACACCAATAACGCTGCTGTTTAATTCCAATAATGCTGCTGTTAAATTCCAATAAAGCTGCTGTTTAACACCAAAAACGCTGCTGTTTAAATCCAATAACGCTGTTGTTAAACTCCAATAACGCTGCTGTTTAACTCCAATAACGCTGCTGTTTAACTCCAATAACGCTGCTGTTTAACACCAATAACGCTGCTGTTTAACACCAATAACGCTGCTGTTTAACACCAATAACGCTGCTGTTTAACAGCAATAACGTTGCTGTTTAACACCAATAATGCTGCTGTTTAAATCCAATAACGTTGCTGTTTAACACCAATAACGCTGCTGTTTAACACCAATAACGCTGCTGTTTAACACCAATAACACTGCTGTTTACATCCAATAATGCAGCTGTTTAACACCAATAACGCTGCCTTTTAAAACAATAACGCTGCTGTTTAACACCAATAACACTGCTGTTTAACAAACAATAACGCTGCTGTTTAACACCAATGACGCTGCTGTTTAACACCAATAACGCTGCTGTTTAACACCAAAAACGCTGCTGTTTAACACCAAAAACGCTGCTGTTTAACACCAATAACGCTGCTGCTAACACCAATAACGCTGCTGCTAACACCAATAACGCTGCTGTTTAACACCAATAACGCTGCTGCTAACACCAATAACGCTGCTGTTTAACACCAATAAGGCTGCTGTTTAACACCAATAACGCTGCTGTTTAACACCAATAACGCTGCTGCTAAGACCAATAACACTGCTTTATAACACCAATTACGCTGATGTTTAACTCCAATAGCACTGCTGCCTAACTCCATTAACGATGCTGTTTAACACCAATAACGCTGTTGTTTAACAACAATAATGCTGCCATTTAATACCAATTACGCTGCTGTTTAACACCAATAAAGCTGCCATTTAACACCAATAACGCTGCTGTTTAACACCGATAACGCTGCTGTTTAACACCAATAACATTGCTGTTTAACACCAATAACATTGCTGTTTAACTCCAATAACGCTGCTGTTTAACTCCAATAACGCTGCTGTTTAACACCAATAATGCTGCTGCTTAACACCAATAACGCTGCTGTTTAACTCCAATAACGCTGCTGTTTAACACCAATAACGCTGCTGTTTAACATCAATAACGCTGCTGTTTACATCCACTAACACTGCTGTTTAACAACAATAACACTGTAGTTTAACACCATTAACGCTGCTTATTAACTCCAATAACGCTGTAGTTTAACACCAATAACACGGCCTTTTAAAACAATAATGCTGGTGTTTAACTCCAATAACGCTGCTGTTTTATTTCAATACCGCGGCTGTTTAACTCCAATAACGCTGCAGTTTAACACACCAATAATGCTTCTGTTTAATTTCAATACCACGGCCGTTTAACTCCAACAACGCTGCAGTATAATATCAATTACGCTGCTGTTTCACACAAATAACGCTGCAGTATAATACCAATAATGCTGCCTTTAAACAGCAATAACAGTGCTGTTTAACTCCAATAACGCTGCTGTATAACACCAAGAACATTATTGTTTAACACCAATAACGCTGCTGTTTAACATCAATAACGCTGCTGTTAAGTCGAGTCACAGCGCTGTTTAACACCAATAACGTGGCTGTTTAACTCCAATAACACTGCAGTTGAGAACCAATAACATTGCTGTTTAACACCAATAACGCTGCTGTTTAACTCCACTGACGTTGCTGTTAAACTCCAATGACGCTCCTGTTTAACATCAATAACGCACCTCTTTAACACCAACAATGCTGCTGTTTAACACCGATAATGCTGCTGTTTAACACTGAAAACGCTGCTGTTTAATACCGATAACGCTGATCATCAACTCCAAAAGCGCAGTCGTTTTACACCAATAACGATGCTGTTTAACACCGATAATGCTGCTGTTTTACTCCAGTAACGCTGCTGTTTAATTCCAATAAAGCAGCAGTTTAACACAAATAACGCTGCTGATTAACACCAATATGGCTGCTGTTTAAATCCAATAACGCTGTTGATTAATACCAATAATGCTGCTGTTTAAATCCAATAACACTGTGGTTTAACACCAATAACGCTGTAGCTTAACACCATTAACGCTTCTGTTTATAACCAATATCGCTGCTATTTAACACCAATAAGGCTGCTGTTTAACACCAATAATGTTGCTGTTTAAATCCAATAATAATGTTGTTTAACAACAATAATGCTGCTGTTTAACACCAAAAACGCTGCTTCTATAAATCCAATAACGCAGCAGTTTCACACAAATAACGCTGCTGTTTAACATCAAAAACGATGCTGTTAAAATCTAATAACGCTGTTGTTTAGAACCAATAATGCTGACTTTTAAAAAAATAATGCTTCCATTTAACACCAATATCGCTCATGTTTAACTGCAATAACGCAGCAGTTTAACACCAATAACGCTGCTGTTTAAATCCAATAACGCTGCTGGTTAACACGAATAACGCTGCTTATTAACACCAATAAAGCTGCTGTTTAACTCCAATGACGCTGTTGTTTAACTCCAATAACGCTGCTGTTTAACACCAATAATGCTGCTGTTTAAATCCAATAACGCTGCTGTTTAATTCGAATAACGCTGCTGTTTAACTCCAATAACGCAGCAGATTAACACCAATAACGCTGCTGTTTAACACCAATAACGCTGCTGTTTAGCACCAATAACGCTGCTGTTTAACATCAATAACACTGCTGTTTAACACCAATAACGCTGCTGTTTAACTCCATTAACGCAGCTGTTTAACACCAATAAAGCTGCTGTTTAACACCAATAACGCTGCTGTTTAGCACCAATAACGCTGCTGTTTAACATCAATAACACTGCTGTTTAACACTAATAACGCTGCTGTTTAACACCAATAACGCTGCTGTTTAACACCAATAACGCTGCTGTTTAAAACCAATAACGCTGTAGTTTAACACCAATAATGCTGCCTTTTAAAACAATAACGCTGGTGTTTGATTCCAACAACGCTTGCATTTAACTCCAATAATGCTGCTGTTTAACAACAATAACGCTGCTGTTTAGCATCAATAACGCTGCTGTTTAACACCAATAACACTGCTGTTAAACTCCAATAACGCTGCTGTCTAACACCAATAACGCTGCATGTTTCACACCAATAACGCTGCTGTTTAACAACAATAACGCTGCTGTTTAACACCAATAACGCTGCTGTTTAACACCAATAACGCTGCTGTTTAACACCAATAACGCTGCCGCTTAGACCAATAACACTGCTGTTTAACACCAATAACGCTGCTGTTTAAGTCCAATAACACTGCAGTTTAACTCCATTAACGATGCTGTTTAATACCAATAACGCTGCTGTTTAACACCAATAAAGCTGCTGTTTAACAAGAACACCGCTGCTTTTTAACACCAATTACGCTGATGTTTAACTCCAATAGCACTGCTGCCTAACTCCATTAACGATGCTGTTTAACACCAATAATGCTGTTGTTTAACAACAATAATGCTGCCATTTAATACCAATAACGCTGCTGTTTAACACCAATAAAGCTGCCATTTAACACCAATAACGCTGCTGTTTAACACCGATAATGCTGCTGTTTAACACCAATAACATTGCTGTTTAACACCAATAACATTGCTGTTTAACTCCAATAACGCTGCTCTTTAACACCAATAACGCTGCTGTTTAAATCCAATAACGCTGCTGTTTAAATCCAATAACGCTGCTGTTTAACTCCAATAACGCTGCTCATTAACTGCAATAAATCTGATGTTTAACTCCAATAACCCTGTTGTTAAACTCCAATAACGCTGCTGTTTAACTCCAATAACGCTGCTGTTTAACACCAATAACGCTGCTGTTTAACACCAATAACGCTGCTGTTTAACAGCAATAACTTTGCTGTTTAACACCAATAATGCTGCTGTTTAAATCCAATAACGCTGCTGTTTAACACCAATAACGCTGCTGTTTAACACCAATAACGCTGCTGTTTAACACCAATAACACTGCTGTTTACATCCAATAATGCAGCTGTTTAACACCAATAACGCTGCCTTTTAAAACAATAACGCTGCTGTTTAACACCAATAACACTGCTGTTTAACAAACAATAACGCTGCTGTTTAACACCAATGACGCTGCTGTTTAACACCAATAACGCTGCTGTTTAACACCAAAAACGCTGCTGTTTAACACCAAAAACGCTGCTGTTTAACACCAATAACGCTGCTGCTAACACCAATAACGCTGCTGCTAACACCAATAACGCTGCTGTTTAACACCAATAACGCTGCTGCTAACACCAATAACGCTGCTGTTTAACACCAATAAGGCTGCTGTTTAACACCAATAACGCTGCTGTTTAACACCAATAACGCTGCTGCTAAGACCAATAACACTGCTTTATAACACCAATTACGCTGATGTTTAACTCCAATAGCACTGCTGCCTAACTCCATTAACGATGCTGTTTAACACCAATAACGCTGTTGTTTAACAACAATAATGCTGCCATTTAATACCAATTACGCTGCTGTTTAACACCAATAAAGCTGCCATTTAACACCAATAACGCTGCTGTTTAACACCGATAACGCTGCTGTTTAACACCAATAACATTGCTGTTTAACACCAATAACATTGCTGTTTAACTCCAATAACGCTGCTGTTTAACTCCAATAACGCTGCTGTTTAACACCAATAATGCTGCTGCTTAACACCAATAACGCTGCTGTTTAACTCCAATAACGCTGCTGTTTAACACCAATAACGCTGCTGTTTAACATCAATAACGCTGCTGTTTACATCCACTAACACTGCTGTTTAACACCAATAACACTGTAGTTTAACACCATTAACGCTGCTTATTAACTCCAATAACGCTGTAGTTTAACACCAATAACACGGCCTTTTAAAACAATAATGCTGGTGTTTAACTCCAATAACGCTGCTGTTTTATTTCAATACCGCGGCTGTTTAACTCCAATAACGCTGCAGTTTAACACACCAATAATGCTTCTGTTTAATTTCAATACCACGGCCGTTTAACTCCAACAACGCTGCAGTATAATATCAATTACGCTGCTGTTTCACACAAATAACGCTGCAGTATAATACCAATAATGCTGCCTTTAAACAGCAATAACAGTGCTGTTTAACTCCAATAACGCTGCTGTATAACACCAAGAACATTATTGTTTAACACCAATAACGCTGCTGTTTAACATCAATAACGCTGCTGTTAAGTCGAGTCACAGCGCTGTTTAACACCAATAACGTGGCTGTTTAACTCCAATAACACTGCAGTTGAGAACCAATAACATTGCTGTTTAACACCAATAACGCTGCTGTTTAACTCCAATAACGCTGCTGTTTAACACCAATAACGCGGCTGTTTAAATCCAATAACGCTGCTGTTTAACACCAATAACAAAGCTGTTTAAATCCAATAACGCTGTAGATTAACACCAATAACGTAGCTGTTTAACAACAATAAAGCTGCCGTTTAACTACAGTAACGCAACAGTTTAACACAAATAACGCTGCTGTTTAACACCAATATCGCTGCTGTTTAATTCCAATAACGCAGCAGTTTAACACAAATAACGCGGCTGTTTAAATCCAATAACGCTGCTGTTTAACACCAATAACACAGCTGTTTAAATCCAATAACGCTGTAGAATAACACCAATAACGTAGCTGTTTAACAACAATAAAGCTGCCGTTTAACTCCAGTAACGCAACAGTTTAACACAAATAACGCTGCTGTTTAAATCCAATAACGCTTCTGTTTAAAACCAATATCGCTGCTGTTTAACACCAATAAGGCTGCCGTTTAACACCAATAATGTTGCTGTTTAACACAAATAACGCTGCTGTTTAACATCAAAAACGCTGATGTTAAACTCCAATAACGCTGATGTTTGACAACAATAACGCTGCTTATTAACTCCAATAAAGCTGCTGTTTAACTCCAATAACACTGTTGTTTAACTCCAATAACGCTGCTGTTTAACACCAATAACGCTGCTGTTTAACACCAATAACGCTGCTGTTTAACACCAATAACGCTGCTGTTTAACACCAATAACACTGCTGTTTAACACCAAGAACACTGCTGTTTATCAGCAATAACGCTGCTGTTTAACACCAATAATGCTGCTGTTTAACACCAATAACATGCTGTTTAACAGCAATAACGCTGCTGTTTAATTTCAATACCGCGGCTGTTTAATTCTAATAACGTGGCAGTTTAAAACCAATAATGCTGCTGTTTAATTTCAATACCACGGCATTTTAACTCCAATGACGCTGCAGTTTAACACCAATAACGCTGCTGTTTAACAACAATAACGCTGCTGTTTAACACCAATAACGCTGCTGTTTAACACCAATAACGCTGCTGTTTAACACCAATAACGCTGCCGCTTAGACCAATAACACTGCTGTTTAACACCAATAACGCTGCTGTTTAAGTCCAATAACACTGCAGTTTAACTCCATTAACGATGCTGTTTAATACCAATAACGCTGCTGTTTAACACCAATAAAGCTGCTGTTTAACAAGAACACCGCTGCTTTTTAACACCAATTACGCTGATGTTTAACTCCAATAGCACTGCTGCCTAACTCCATTAACGATGCTGTTTAACACCAATAATGCTGTTGTTTAACAACAATAATGCTGCCATTTAATACCAATAACGCTGCTGTTTAACACCAATAAAGCTGCCATTTAACACCAATAACGCTGCTGTTTAACACCGATAATGCTGCTGTTTAACACCAATAACATTGCTGTTTAACACCAATAACATTGCTGTTTAACTCCAATAACGCTGCTCTTTAACACCAATAACGCTGCTGTTTAAATCCAATAACGCTGCTGTTTAAATCCAATAACGCTGCTGTTTAACTCCAATAACGCTGCTCATTAACTGCAATAAATCTGATGTTTAACTCCAATAACCCTGTTGTTAAACTCCAATAACGCTGCTGTTTAACTCCAATAACGCTGCTGTTTAACACCAATAACGCTGCTGTTTAACACCAATAACGCTGCTGTTTAACAGCAATAACTTTGCTGTTTAACACCAATAATGCTGCTGTTTAAATCCAATAACGCTGCTGTTTAACACCAATAACGCTGCTGTTTAACACCAATAACGCTGCTGTTTAACACCAATAACACTGCTGTTTACATCCAATAATGCAGCTGTTTAACACCAATAACGCTGCCTTTTAAAACAATAACGCTGCTGTTTAACACCAATAACACTGCTGTTTAACAAACAATAACGCTGCTGTTTAACACCAATGACGCTGCTGTTTAACACCAATAACGCTGCTGTTTAACACCAAAAACGCTGCTGTTTAACACCAAAAACGCTGCTGTTTAACACCAATAACGCTGCTGCTAACACCAATAACGCTGCTGCTAACACCAATAACGCTGCTGTTTAACACCAATAACGCTGCTGCTAACACCAATAACGCTGCTGTTTAACACCAATAAGGCTGCTGTTTAACACCAATAACGCTGCTGTTTAACACCAATAACGCTGCTGCTAAGACCAATAACACTGCTTTATAACACCAATTACGCTGATGTTTAACTCCAATAGCACTGCTGCCTAACTCCATTAACGATGCTGTTTAACACCAATAACGCTGTTGTTTAACAACAATAATGCTGCCATTTAATACCAATTACGCTGCTGTTTAACACCAATAAAGCTGCCATTTAACACCAATAACGCTGCTGTTTAACACCGATAACGCTGCTGTTTAACACCAATAACATTGCTGTTTAACACCAATAACATTGCTGTTTAACTCCAATAACGCTGCTGTTTAACTCCAATAACGCTGCTGTTTAACACCAATAATGCTGCTGCTTAACACCAATAACGCTGCTGTTTAACTCCAATAACGCTGCTGTTTAACACCAATAACGCTGCTGTTTAACATCAATAACGCTGCTGTTTACATCCACTAACACTGCTGTTTAACACCAATAACACTGTAGTTTAACACCATTAACGCTGCTTATTAACTCCAATAACGCTGTAGTTTAACACCAATAACACGGCCTTTTAAAACAATAATGCTGGTGTTTAACTCCAATAACGCTGCTGTTTTATTTCAATACCGCGGCTGTTTAACTCCAATAACGCTGCAGTTTAACACACCAATAATGCTTCTGTTTAATTTCAATACCACGGCCGTTTAACTCCAACAACGCTGCAGTATAATATCAATTACGCTGCTGTTTCACACAAATAACGCTGCAGTATAATACCAATAATGCTGCCTTTAAACAGCAATAACAGTGCTGTTTAACTCCAATAACGCTGCTGTATAACACCAAGAACATTATTGTTTAAACACCAATAACGCTGCTTTTAACATCAATAACGCTGCTGTTAAGTCGAGTCACAGCGCTGTTTAACACCAATAACGTGGCTGTTTAACTCCAATAACACTGCAGTTGAGAACCAATAACATTGCTGTTTAACACCAATAACGCTGCTGTTTAACTCCAATAACGCTGCTGTTTAACACCAATAACGCGGCTGTTTAAATCCAATAACGCTGCTGTTTAACACCAATAACAAAGCTGTTTAAATCCAATAACGCTGTAGATTAACACCAATAACGTAGCTGTTTAACAACAATAAAGCTGCCGTTTAACTACAGTAACGCAACAGTTTAACACAAATAACGCTGCTGTTTAACACCAATATCGCTGCTGTTTAATTCCAATAACGCAGCAGTTTAACACAAATAACGCGGCTGTTTAAATCCAATAACGCTGCTGTTTAACACCAATAACACAGCTGTTTAAATCCAATAACGCTGTAGAATAACACCAATAACGTAGCTGTTTAACAACAATAAAGCTGCCGTTTAACTCCAGTAACGCAACAGTTTAACACAAATAACGCTGCTGTTTAAATCCAATAACGCTTCTGTTTAAAACCAATATCGCTGCTGTTTAACACCAATAAGGCTGCCGTTTAACACCAATAATGTTGCTGTTTAACACAAATAACGCTGCTGTTTAACATCAAAAACGCTGATGTTAAACTCCAATAACGCTGATGTTTGACAACAATAACGCTGCTTATTAACTCCAATAAAGCTGCTGTTTAACTCCAATAACACTGTTGTTTAACTCCAATAACGCTGCTGTTTAACACCAATAACGCTGCTGTTTAACACCAATAACGCTGCTGTTTAACACCAATAACGCTGCTGTTTAACACCAATAACACTGCTGTTTAACACCAAGAACACTGCTGTTTATCAGCAATAACGCTGCTGTTTAACACCAATAATGCTGCTGTTTAACACCAATAACATGCTGTTTAACAGCAATAACGCTGCTGTTTAATTTCAATACCGCGGCTGTTTAATTCTAATAACGTGGCAGTTTAAAACCAATAATGCTGCTGTTTAATTTCAATACCACGGCATTTTAACTCCAATGACGCTGCAGTTTAACACCAATAACGCTGCTGTTTTACTCCAACAACGCTGCAGTATAAAACCAATAACGCTGCTGTTTCACACCAAAACGCTGTGGTATAATACTAATAACGCTGCTGTTAAACAGCAATAACAGTGCTGTTTAACTCCAATAACACTGCTGTGTAACAGCAATAACACTATTGTTTAACACCAATAACGCTGCTGTTTAACACCAATAACGCTGCTGTTTAACACCAATAACGCTGCTGTTAAATCCAGTCACAGCACTGTTTAACAACAATAACGCGGCTGTTTAACTCCAAAAACACTGCTGTTGAGCACCAATAACATTGCTGTTTAACACCAATAACGCTGCTTTTTAACTCCAATAACGCTGCTGTTTAACTCCAATAACACTGCTGTTTAACACCAAAAATGCTGCAGTTAAACACCAAAAACGCTGCTGTTTATGAGCAATAACGCTGCAGTTTAACACCAATATCGTTTACGTTGAACAGCACTAACGCTGCTGTTTAACACCAATATCGCTGCTGTTTAACACCACTAACGCTGCTGTTTAACACCAATATCGCTGCTTTTTAACACCAATAACGCTGCTGTTTAACACCAATAACGCTGCTGTTTAACACCAATAACGCTGCTGATTAACGCCAATAACGCTGCTGTGTAACGCCAATAACGCTGCTGTTTAACACCAATAACGCTGCTGTTTAACTCCAATAACGCTGCTGTTTAACACCAATAATGCTGCTCTGTAACGCCAATAACGCTGCTGTTTAACACCAATAACGCTGCTGTTTAACTCCAAAAACGCTGCTTCTATAACTCCAATAACGCAGCAGTTTCACACAAATAAAGCTGCTGTTTAACATCAAAAACGATGCTGTTAAAATCTAATAACGCTGTTGTTTAGCACCAATAATGCTGACTTTTAAAACAATAATGCTTCCATTTAACACCAATATCGCGGCTGTTTAACACCAATAACGCAGCAGTTTAACACCAATAACGCTGCTGTTTAGCACCAATAACGCTGCTGTTTAACACCAATAACGCTGCTGTTTAACACCAATAACGCTGCTGTTTAAATCCAATAACGCTGTAGTTTAACACCAATAACGCTGCCTTTTAAAACAATAACGCTGGTGTTTAACTCCAACAACGCTTGCATTTAACTCCAATAACGCTGCTGTTTAACACCAATAATGCTGCTGTTTAAATCCAATAACGCTGCTGTTTAACACCAATAACGCTGCTGTTTAAATCCAATAACGCTGCTGTTTAACTCCAATAACGCAGCTGTTTAACTCCAATAACGCTGCTGTTTAACTCCAATAACGCAGCAGTTTAACACAAATAACGCTGCTGTTTAGCACCAATAACGCTGCTGTTTAACATCAATAACGCTGCTGTTTAACACCAATAACGCTGCTGTTTAACAAAAATAACGCTGCTGTTTAACACCCATAACGCTGCTGTTTAACACCAACAAGGCTGCTGTTTAACTCCACTGACGCTGCTGTTAAACTCCAATGACGCTCCTGTTTAACATCAATAACGCACCTCTTTAACACCAACAATGCTGGTGTATAACACCGATAATGCTGCTGTTTAATACCGATAACGCTGATCATCAACTCCAAAAGCGCAGTCGTTTTACACCAATAACGATGCTGTTTAACTATAATAACGCTGCCGTTTAACACCAATAACACTGCTGTTTAACACCGAAAATGCTGCTGTTTAACTCCCATAAAGCTGCTGTTTAACTCTAATAACGCTGCCGTTTAATACCAATAACGCTGCTTATTAACTCCAATCACGCTGCTGTTTAACTTCAATAACGCGCCTGTTAAACTCCAATGACGCTCCTGTTTAACATCAATAACGCACCTCTTTAACACCAACAATGCTGGTGTATAACAGCGATAATGCTGCTGTTTAACACCGATAATGCTGCTGTTTAACACCGAAAACGCTGCTGTTTAACACCGATAATGCTGTTGTTTAATACCGATAACACTGCTGTTTAACGCCAATAACGCTGCTGTTTAAATCCAATAACGCTGCTGTTTAACACCAATAACGCTGCTGTTTAGCACCAATAACGCTGCTGTTTAACATCAATAACGCTGCTGTTTAACACCAATAACGTTGCTGTTTAGCACCAATAACGCTGCTGTTTAAATCCAATAACGCTGCTGTTTAACACCAATAACGCTGCTGTTTAACATCAATAACGCTGCTGTTTAACACCAATAACACTGCTGTTTAACACCAATAAGGCTGCTGTTTAACATCAATAACGCTGCTGTTTAACACCAATAACGCTGCTGTTTAACATCAATAACGCTGCTGTTTACATCCAATAACACTGCTGTTTAACACCAATAACGCTGCCTATTAAAACAATAACGCTGCTGTTTAACTCCAATAACGCTGCTGTTTAACACCAATAACGCTGCTGTTTAACATCAATAACGCTGCTGTTTAACACCAATAACGCTGCTGTTTAACACCAATAACGCTGCTGTTTAACATCAATAACGCTGCTGTTTACATCCAATAATGCTGCTGATTAACACCAAAAACGCTGCTGTTTAACACCAATAACGCTGTAGTTTAACACCAATAACGCTGCTTATTAACTCCAATAATGCTGTAGTTTAACACCAATAACACGGCCTTTTTAAACAATAACGCTGGTGTTTAACTCCAACAACGCTGCTGTTTAACACCGATAATGCTGCTGATTAACACCAATAACGCTGCTGTTTAAATCCAATAACGCTGCTGTTTAACACCAATAATGCTTGCATTTAACTCCAATAACACTGCTGTTTAACACCGATATCGCTGTTGTTTAATACCGATAATGCTGATCATTAACTCCAGTAACGCAGTCGTTTAACACCAATAACGCTGCTGTTTACCACCAATAATGCTGCTGTTTAAATCCAATAACGCTGCTGTTTAACTCCAATAACGCAGCAGCTTAACACAAATAACGCTGCTGTTTAGCACCAATAACGCTGCTGTTTAACACCAATAACGCTGCTGTTTAACTCCCATAACGCCCCCGTTTAATACCAATAACGCTGCTGTTTAACTCCAATAACGCTGCTGTTTAACTCCCATAAAGCTGCTGTTTAACAAAAATAACGCTGCTGATTAACACCCATAACGCTGCTGTTTAACACCAACAAGGCTGCTGTTTAACTCCACTGACGCTGCTGTTAAACTCCAATGACGCTCCTGTTTAACATCAATAACGCACCTCTTTAACACCAACAATGCTGATGTATAACACCGATAATGCTGCTGTTTAACACCGAAAACGCTGCTCTTTAACACCGAAAACGCTGCTGTTTAATACCGATAACGCTGATCATCAACTCCAAAAGCGCAGCCGTTTTACACCAATAACGATGCTGTTTAACACCGATAATGCTGCTGTTTTACTCCAGTAACGCTGCTGTTTAATTCCAATAACGCAGAAGTTTAACACAAATAATGCTGCTGATTAACACCAATAAGGCTGCTGTTTAAATCCAATAACGCTGTTGATTAATACCAATAATGCTGCTGTTTAAATCCAATAACACTGTGGTTTAACAACAATAACGCTGTAGCTTAACACCATTAACGCTTCTGTTTAAAACCAATATCGCTGCTGTTTAACAGCAATAAGGCTGCTGTTTAACACCAATAATGTTGCTGTTTAAATCCATTAACGATGTTGTTTAACAATAACGCTGCTGTTTAAGAACAATAACGCTGCTGTTTAAGAACAATAAAGCTGCTGTTTAACATCAATAATGCTGCTGTTTAATACCAATAACGCTGCCGTTTAACACCAATAACGCTGCTGTTTAACTCCAATAACGGAGCAGTTTCACACAAATAACGCTGCTGTTTAAAATCAAAAACGATGCTGTTAAAATCTAATAACGCTGTTGTTTAGCACCAATAACGCTGACATTTAAAACAATAATGCTTCCATTTAAGACGAATATCGCTCATGTTTAACTGCAATAACGCAGCAGTTTAACACCAATAACGCTGCTGTTTAAATCCAATAACGCTGCTGTTTAACACCAATAATGCTGCTTATTAACTCCAATAAAGCTGCTGTTTAACTCCAATAACGCTGCTGTTTAACTCCAATAACGCTGCTGTTTAACATCAATAACGCAGCTATTTAACTCCAATAACGCAGCTGTTTAAATCCAATAACGCTGTAGTTTAACACCAATAACGCTGCTGTTTAACACCAATAACGCTGCTGTATAATACCAATAACGCTGCTGTTTAACTCCCATAAAGCTGCTGTTTAACAAAAATAACGCTGCTGATTAACACCCATAACGCTGCTGTTTAACACCAACAAGGCTGCTTTTTAACTCCACTGACGCTGCTGTTAAACTCCAATGACGCTCCTGTTTAACATCAATAACGCACCTCTTTAACACCAACAATGCTGATGTATAACACCGATAATGCTGCTGTTTAACACCGAAAACGCTGCTGTTTAACACCAATAACGCTGCTGTTTAACTCCAATAACGCTGCTGTTTAACACCAATAATGCTGCTCTGTAACGCCAATAACGCTGCTGTTTAACACCAATAACGCTGCTGTTTAACTCCAAAAACGCTGCTTCTATAACTCCAATAACGCAGCAGTTTCACACAAATAAAGCTGCTGTTTAACATCAAAAACGATGCTGTTAAAATCTAATAACGCTGTTGTTTAGCACCAATAATGCTGACTTTTAAAACAATAATGCTTCCATTTAACACCAATATCGCGGCTGTTTAACACCAATAACGCAGCAGTTTAACACCAATAACGCTGCTGTTTAGCACCAATAACGCTGCTGTTTAACACCAATAACGCTGCTGTTTAACACCAATAACGCTGCTGTTTAAATCCAATAACGCTGTAGTTTAACACCAATAACGCTGCCTTTTAAAACAATAACGCTGGTGTTTAACTCCAACAACGCTTGCATTTAACTCCAATAACGCTGCTGTTTAACACCAATAATGCTGCTGTTTAAATCCAATAACGCTGCTGTTTAACACCAATAACGCTGCTGTTTAAATCCAATAACGCTGCTGTTTAACTCCAATAACGCAGCTGTTTAACTCCAATAACGCTGCTGTTTAACTCCAATAACGCAGCAGTTTAACACAAATAACGCTGCTGTTTAGCACCAATAACGCTGCTGTTTAACATCAATAACGCTGCTGTTTAACACCAATAACGCTGCTGTTTAACAAAAATAACGCTGCTGTTTAACACCCATAACGCTGCTGTTTAACACCAACAAGGCTGCTGTTTAACTCCACTGACGCTGCTGTTAAACTCCAATGACGCTCCTGTTTAACATCAATAACGCACCTCTTTAACACCAACAATGCTGGTGTATAACACCGATAATGCTGCTGTTTAATACCGATAACGCTGATCATCAACTCCAAAAGCGCAGTCGTTTTACACCAATAACGATGCTGTTTAACTATAATAACGCTGCCGTTTAACACCAATAACACTGCTGTTTAACACCGAAAATGCTGCTGTTTAACTCCCATAAAGCTGCTGTTTAACTCTAATAACGCTGCCGTTTAATACCAATAACGCTGCTTATTAACTCCAATCACGCTGCTGTTTAACTTCAATAACGCGCCTGTTAAACTCCAATGACGCTCCTGTTTAACATCAATAACGCACCTCTTTAACACCAACAATGCTGGTGTATAACAGCGATAATGCTGCTGTTTAACACCGATAATGCTGCTGTTTAACACCGAAAACGCTGCTGTTTAACACCGATAATGCTGTTGTTTAATACCGATAACACTGCTGTTTAACGCCAATAACGCTGCTGTTTAAATCCAATAACGCTGCTGTTTAACACCAATAACGCTGCTGTTTAGCACCAATAACGCTGCTGTTTAACATCAATAACGCTGCTGTTTAACACCAATAACGTTGCTGTTTAGCACCAATAACGCTGCTGTTTAAATCCAATAACGCTGCTGTTTAACACCAATAACGCTGCTGTTTAACATCAATAACGCTGCTGTTTAACACCAATAACACTGCTGTTTAACACCAATAAGGCTGCTGTTTAACATCAATAACGCTGCTGTTTAACACCAATAACGCTGCTGTTTAACATCAATAACGCTGCTGTTTACATCCAATAACACTGCTGTTTAACACCAATAACGCTGCCTATTAAAACAATAACGCTGCTGTTTAACTCCAATAACGCTGCTGTTTAACACCAATAACGCTGCTGTTTAACATCAATAACGCTGCTGTTTAACACCAATAACGCTGCTGTTTAACACCAATAACGCTGCTGTTTAACATCAATAACGCTGCTGTTTACATCCAATAATGCTGCTGATTAACACCAAAAACGCTGCTGTTTAACACCAATAACGCTGTAGTTTAACACCAATAACGCTGCTTATTAACTCCAATAATGCTGTAGTTTAACACCAATAACACGGCCTTTTTAAACAATAACGCTGGTGTTTAACTCCAACAACGCTGCTGTTTAACACCGATAATGCTGCTGATTAACACCAATAACGCTGCTGTTTAAATCCAATAACGCTGCTGTTTAACACCAATAATGCTTGCATTTAACTCCAATAACACTGCTGTTTAACACCGATATCGCTGTTGTTTAATACCGATAATGCTGATCATTAACTCCAGTAACGCAGTCGTTTAACACCAATAACGCTGCTGTTTACCACCAATAATGCTGCTGTTTAAATCCAATAACGCTGCTGTTTAACTCCAATAACGCAGCAGCTTAACACAAATAACGCTGCTGTTTAGCACCAATAACGCTGCTGTTTAACACCAATAACGCTGCTGTTTAACTCCCATAACGCCCCCGTTTAATACCAATAACGCTGCTGTTTAACTCCAATAACGCTGCTGTTTAACTCCCATAAAGCTGCTGTTTAACAAAAATAACGCTGCTGATTAACACCCATAACGCTGCTGTTTAACACCAACAAGGCTGCTGTTTAACTCCACTGACGCTGCTGTTAAACTCCAATGACGCTCCTGTTTAACATCAATAACGCACCTCTTTAACACCAACAATGCTGATGTATAACACCGATAATGCTGCTGTTTAACACCGAAAACGCTGCTCTTTAACACCGAAAACGCTGCTGTTTAATACCGATAACGCTGATCATCAACTCCAAAAGCGCAGCCGTTTTACACCAATAACGATGCTGTTTAACACCGATAATGCTGCTGTTTTACTCCAGTAACGCTGCTGTTTAATTCCAATAACGCAGAAGTTTAACACAAATAATGCTGCTGATTAACACCAATAAGGCTGCTGTTTAAATCCAATAACGCTGTTGATTAATACCAATAATGCTGCTGTTTAAATCCAATAACACTGTGGTTTAACAACAATAACGCTGTAGCTTAACACCATTAACGCTTCTGTTTAAAACCAATATCGCTGCTGTTTAACAGCAATAAGGCTGCTGTTTAACACCAATAATGTTGCTGTTTAAATCCATTAACGATGTTGTTTAACAATAACGCTGCTGTTTAAGAACAATAACGCTGCTGTTTAAGAACAATAAAGCTGCTGTTTAACATCAATAATGCTGCTGTTTAATACCAATAACGCTGCCGTTTAACACCAATAACGCTGCTGTTTAACTCCAATAACGGAGCAGTTTCACACAAATAACGCTGCTGTTTAAAATCAAAAACGATGCTGTTAAAATCTAATAACGCTGTTGTTTAGCACCAATAATGCTGACATTTAAAACAATAATGCTTCCATTTAAGACGAATATCGCTCATGTTTAACTGCAATAACGCAGCAGTTTAACACCAATAACGCTGCTGTTTAAATCCAATAACGCTGCTGTTTAACACCAATAATGCTGCTTATTAACTCCAATAAAGCTGCTGTTTAACTCCAATAACGCTGCTGTTTAACTCCAATAACGCTGCTGTTTAACATCAATAACGCAGCTATTTAACTCCAATAACGCAGCTGTTTAAATCCAATAACGCTGTAGTTTAACACCAATAACGCTGCTGTTTAACACCAATAACGCTGCTGTTTAACTCCAATAACGCTGCTGTTTAATACCAATAACGCTGCTGTTTAATACCAATGACGCTGCTGTTTAACATCAATAACGCTGCTGTTTAACACCAATAACGCTGCCTTTTAAAGCAATAACGCTTGCATTTAACACCAATAACGCTGCTGTTTAAATCCAATAACACTGACCATTAACTCCAATAACGCAGTCGTTTAACAAAAATAACGATGCTGTTTAACACCAATAACACTGCTGTTTAATTCCAATAAGGCTGCTGTTTAACACAAAGATTGGCTGCTCTTTAACGCCAATAACGCTGCTTATTAACTCCAATAATGCTGTTGTTTAACACCAATAAGGCTGCTGTTTAACTCCAATAACGCAGCTGTTTAAATCCAATAATGCTGCTGTTTAACACCAATAACGCTGCTTATTAACTCCAATGACGCTGCTGTTTAATAGCAAAAACGCGGCAGTTTAACACCAGTAACGCTGCTGTTTAACACCAATAACGCTGCTGTATAATACCAATAACGCTGCTGTTTAACACCAATAACGCTGCTGTTTAACACCAATAACGCTGCTGTTTAACACCAATAATGCTGCTGTATAATACCAATAACGCTGCTGTTTAAATCCTATAACACTGCTGTTTAACACCAATAACGCTGCTGTTGAACTGCAATAACGATGCCTTTTGACACCAATAACACTGCTGTTTAACATCAATAACGCTGCTGTTTATCTCCAATAACGCTGCTGTTTAACTGCAATAACTCTGTTGTTTAACACCAGAAGGCTGCAGTTTAACTCCAATAACTCTGCTGTTTTACTCCAATAACGCTGCTGTTTTATTCCAATAACGCAGCAGTTTAACACAAATAACGCTGCTGATTAACACCACAAAGGCTGCTTTTTAAATCCAATAACGCTGTTGTTTAACACCAATAATGCTGTAACTTAACACTATTAACGCTTCTGTTTAACACCAATATCGTTGCAGTTTAACTCCAATAACGCAGCAGTTTAACACAAATAATGCTGCTGTTTAACATCAAAAACGCTGCTGTTAAAATCAATTAACGCTGTTGTTTAACACCAATAACGCGGCTGTTTAAATCCAATAACGCTGCTGTTTAACACCAATAACACAGCTGTTTAAATCCAATAACGCTGTAGATTAACACCAATAATGTAGCTGTTTAACAACAATAAAGCTGCCGTTTAACTCCAGTAACGCAACAGTTTAACACAAATAACGCTGCTGTTTAACACCAATAACGCTGCTGTTTAATTCCAATAACGCAGCAGTTCAACACAAATAACGCTGCTGATTAACGCGAATAAGGCTGCTGTTTAAATCCAATAACGCTGCTGTTTAACACCAATAACGCTGCTGTTTAACACCAATAACGCTGCTGTTAAATCCAGTCACAGCACTGTTTAACAACAATAACGCGGCTGTTTAACTCCAAAAACACTGCTGTTGAGCACCAATAACATTGCTGTTTAACAACAATAACGCTGCTTTTTAACTCCAATAACGCTGCTGTTTAACTCCAATAACGCTGCTGTTTAACACCAATAACGCTGCAGTTTAACACCAATATCGCTTCTGTTTACGAGCAATAACGCTGCAGTTTAACACCAATATCGTTTACGTTGAACAGCACTAATGCTGCTGTTTAACACCAATATCGCTGCTGTTTAACACCACTAACGCTGCTGTTTAACACCAATATCGCTGCTGTTTAACACCAATAACGCTGCTGTTTAACACCAATATCGCTGCTGTTTAACACCAATAACGCTGCTGTTTATCACCAATAACGCAGCAGTTTAACAACAATATCGCTTGCGTTGAACAGCACTAACGCTGCTGTTTAACACCAATAACGCTGCTGTTTAACAGCAATAACGCTGCTGTTTAACACCAATATCGCTACTGTTTTACACCAATAACGCTGCTGTTTAACTCCAATAACGCTGCTGTTTAACACCAATAACGCTGCTATTTAACTCCAATAACGCTGCTGTTTAACTCCAATAACGCTGCTGTTTACACCAATAATGCTCCAGTTTAACACCAATATCGCTTCTGTTTACGAGCAATAACGCTGCAGTTTAACACCAATATCGTTTACGTGGAACAGCACAAACGCTGCTGTTTAACACCAATATCGCTGCTGTTTAACACCACTAACGCTGCTGTTTAACACCAATAACGCTGCTGTTTAACACCAATAACGCTGCTGTTTATCACCAATAACTCTGCAGTTTAACAACAATAACGCTGCTGTTTAACACCAATAACGCTGCTGTTTAACTCCAGTAACGCTGCTGTTTAACACCAATATCGCTGCTGTTTAACTCCAATAACGCTGCTGTTTAACTCCAATACCACTGATCTTTAACTTCAATAACACTACTGTTTAACATCGATAACGTTGATCTTTAATTCCAATAAGGCTGATGTTTAACACCAATAAAACTCATGCTGCAGCTCTATAGAACCTTGGTTAGGCGACTCTTGAAATATTGCGAGCAATTCTGGTCAACACATTACCAGAAGGATATGGAAGAATTGGAGAGGGTGCAGAGGAGGTTTACCAGGATGCTGCCTGGTCTGGAGGTTAATAATTATGAGGAGAGGTTGGAGAAACTCGGATTGCTCTCAATAGAGGGACGGAGATTGAGGGGCGACTTGATAGAAATTTACAAAATTATGAGTGGGATGGACAGAGTAGATAGTCAGAAGCTTTATCCGAGTGTGGAAGAGGCAGTACTAGGGGACATAGATTTAACACCAATAATTCTGCTGCTTAATTTCAATACCACGGCTGTTAAAGTCCAATAACACTGCAGTTTAACACCAATAACGCTGCTGTTTTACACCACCAACGCTGCTGTTTAACACCAAAAACGCTGCTGTTTAAGACCAATAACGCTGCTGTTTAATTTCAATACCGCGGCTGTTTAACTCCAATAACGCTGCAGTTTAACACACCAATAATGCTGCTGTTTAATTTCAATACCACGGCCGTTTAACTCCAACAACGCTGCAGTATAATATCAATTACGCTGCTGTTTCACACAAATAACGCTGCAGTATAATACCAATAATGCTGCCTTTAAACAGCAATAACAGTGCTGTTTAACTCCAATAACGCTGCTGTATAACATCAATAACGCTGCTGTTAAGTCGAGTCACAGCGCTGTTTATCACCAATAACGCGGCTGTTTAACTCCAATAACACTGCTGTTGAGAACCAATAACATTGCTGTTTAACACCAATAACGCTGCTGTTTAACTCCAATAACGCTGCTGTTTAACACCAATAACGCTGCTGTTTAACTCCAGTAACGCTGCTGTTTAACACCAATATCGCTGCTGTTTAACTCCAATAACGCTGCTGTTTAACTCCAATACCACTGATCTTTAACTTCAATAACACTACTGTTTAACATCGATAACGTTGATCTTTAATTCCAATAAGGCTGATGTTTAACACCAATAAAACTCATGCTGCAGCTCTATAGAACCTTGGTTAGGCGACTCTTGAAATATTGCGTGCAATTCTGGTCAACACATTACCAGAAGGATATGGAAGAATTGGAGAGGGTGCAGAGGAGGTTTACCAGGATGCTGCCTGGTCTGGAGGTTAATAATTATGAGGAGAGGTTGGAGAAACTCGGATTGCTCTCAATAGAGGGACGGAGATTGAGGGGCGACTTGATAGAAATTTACAAAATTATGAGTGGGATGGACAGAGTAGATAGTCAGAAGCTTTATCCGAGTGTGGAAGAGGCAGTACTAGGGGACATAGATTTAACACCTATAATTCTGCTGCTTAATTTCAATACCACGGCTGTTAAAGTCCAATAACGCTGCAGTTTAACACCAATAACGCTGCTGTTTTACACCACCAACGCTGCTGTTTAACACCAAAAACGCTGCTGTTTAAGACCAATAACGCTGCTGTTTAATTTCAATACCGCGGCTGTTTAACTCCAATAACGCTGCAGTTTAACACACCAATAATGCTGCTGTTTAATTTCAATACCACGGCCGTTTAACTCCAACAACGCTGCAGTATAATATCAATTACGCTGCTGTTTCACACAAATAACGCTGCAGTATAAAACCAATAATGCTGCCTTTAAACAGCAATAACAGTGCTGTATAACTCCAATAACGCTGCTGTATAACATCAATAACGCTGCTGTTAAGTCGAGTCACAGCGCTGTTTATCACCAATAACGCGGCTGTTTAACTCCAATAACACTGCTGTTGAGAACCAATAACATTGCTGTTTAACACCAATAACGCTGCTGTTTAACTCCAATAACGCTGCTGTTTAACACCAATAACGCTGCTGTTTAACTCCAATAACACTGCTGTGTAACTCCAATAAAGTTGCTGTTTAACACCAATAACGATGCAGTTTAACACTAATAACTCTGCAGTTTAACACCAATAACGCTGCTGTTTAACTCTAATAACGCTGCTGTTTAATACCAAAAACGCGGCTGTTTAACACCAATAACACTGCAGTTTAACACCAATAACGCTGCTGTTTAACACCAATAACGCTGCTGTTTAACACCAATAACGCTGCTGTTTAACTCCAATAACGCTGCTGTTTAACACCAAAAACGCGGCTGTTTAACACCAATAACACTGCAGTTTAACACCAATAACGCTGCTGTTTAACACCAATAACGCTACTGTTTAACACCAGTAACGCTGCAGTTTAAAATCAATAACGCTGCTGTTTAATTCCAATAACCCTGCTGATTACCTCCAATAACGCTGCTGTTTAACACAAGTAACGTTGCAGTTTAACATCAATAACGCTGCTGTTTAATTCCAATAACGCTGCTGTTTAACTCCAATAACGCTGCTGTTTATCACCAATAACGCTGCAGTTTAACACCAATAACGCTGCTCTTTAATTCCAGTAACGCTGCTGTTTAACTCCATCAACGCTGCTGTTTAACACCAATAACGCTGCTGTTTAACATCAATAACGCTGCTGTTTACATCCAATAACACTGCTGTTTAACACCAATAACGCTGCCTTTTAAAACAATAACGCTGCTGTTTAACTCCAATAACGCTGCTGTTTAACACCAATAACGCTGCTGTTTAACATCAATAACGCTGCTGTTTAACACCAATAACGCTGCTGTTTAACACCAATAACGCTGCTGTTTACATCCAATAACGCTGCTGATTAACACCAAAAACACTGCTGTTTAACACCAATAACGCTGTAGTTTAACACCAATAACGCTGCTTATTAACTCCAATAACGCTGTAGTTTAACACCAATAACACGGCCTTTTAAAACAATAACGCTGGTGTTTAACTCCAACAACGCTGCTGTTTAACACCGATAATGCTGCTGATTAACACCAATAACGCTGCTGTTTAAATCCAATAACGCTGCTGTTTAACACCAATAATGCTTGCATTTAACTCCAATAACACTGCTGTTTAACACCGATATCGCTGTTGTTTAATACCGATAATGCTGATCATTAACTCCAGTAACGCAGTCGTTTAACACCAATAACGCTGCTGTTTAACACCAATAATGCTGCTGTTTAAATCCAATAACGCTGCTGTTTAACTCCAATAACGCAGAAGCTTAACACAAATAACGCTGCTGTTTAGCACCAATAACGCTGCTGTTTAACACCAATAACGCTGCTGTTTAACTCCCATAATGCCCCCGTTTAATACCAATAACGCTGCTGTTTAACTCCAATAACGCTGCTGTTTAACTCCCATAAAGCTGCTGTTTAACAAAAATAACGCTGCTGATTAACACCCATAACGCTGCTGTTTAACACCAACAAGGCTGCTGTTTAACTCCACTGACGCTGCTGTTAAACTCCAATGACGCTCCTGTTTAACATCAATAACGTACCTCTTTAACACCAACAATGCTGATGTATCACACCGATAATGCTGCTGTTTAACACCGAAAACGCTGCTGTTTAACACCGAAAACGCTGCTGTTTAATACCGATAACGCTGATCATCAACTCCAAAAGCGCAGCCGTTTTACACCAATAACGATGCTGTTTAACACCGATAATGCTGCTGTTTTACTCCAGTAACGCTGCTGTTTAATTCCAATAACGCAGCAGTTTAACACAAATAATGCTGCTGATTAACACCAATAAGGCTGCTGTTTAAATCCAATAACGCTGTTGATTAATACCAATAATGCTGCTGTTTAAATCCAATAACACTGTGGATTAACACCAATAACGCTGTAGCTTAACACCATTAACGCTTCTGTTTAAAACCAATATCGCTGCTGTTTAACAGCAATAAGGCTGCTGTTTAACACCAATAATGTTGCTGTTTAAATCCATTAACGATGTTGTTTAACAACAATAACGCTGCTGTTTAACACCAATAACACTGCTGTTTAACAACAATAACACTGCTGTTTAACACCAATAACGCTGCTGTTTAACTCCAATAACGCTGCTGTTTAACTCCAATAACGCTGCTGTTTAACACCAATAACATTGCTGTTTAACTCCAATAACGCTGCTGTTTTACACCAATAACGCTGCTGTTTAACACCAATAACGCTGCAGTTTAACACCAAAAACGCTGCTGTTTAACTCCAATAACGCTGCTGTGTAACACCAAAAACGCTGCTGTTTAAGAGCAATAACGCTGCTGTTTAATTTCAATACCGCGGCTGTTTAACTCCAATAACGCTGCAGTTTAACACACCAATAATGCTGCTGTTTAATTTCAATACCACGGCCGTTTAACACCAACAACGCTGCAGTATAATATCAATTACGCTGCTGTTTCACACAAATAACGCTGCAGTATAATACCAATAATGCTGCCTTTAAACAGCAATAACAGTGCTGTTTAACTTCAATAACGCTGCTGTATAACACCAAGAACATTATTGTTTAACACCAATAACGCTGCTGTTTAACATCAATAACGCTGCTGTTAAGTCGAGTCACAGCGCTGTTTAACACCAATAACGCGGCTCTTTAACTCCAATAACACTGCTGTTGAGAACCAATAACATTGCTGTTTAACACCAATAACGCTGCTGTTTAACTCCAATAACGCTGCTGTTTAACACCAATAACGCTGCTGTTTAACTCCAATAACACTGCTGTGTAACTCCAATAAAGTTGCTGTTTAACACCAATAACGTTGCAGTTTAACACTAATAAATCAGAAGTTTAACACCAATAACGCTGCTGTTTAACTCTAATAACGCTGCTGTTTAATAACAAAAATGAGGCTGTTTAACACCAATAACACTGCAGTTTAACACCAATAACGCTGCTGTTTAACACCAATAACTCTGCAGTTTAACACCAATAACGCTGCTGTTTAACTACAATAACGCTGCTGTTTAACACCAATAACGCTGCTGTATAACTCCAATAACGCTGCTGTTTAACTCCAATAACACTGCTGATTAACAACAATAACGCTGCTGTTTAACTCCAATAACGCAGCTGTTTAACTCCAATAACACTGCTGTGTAACTCCAATAACGCTGCTGTTTAACACCAATAACGCTGCTGTATAACTCCAATAACGCTGCTGTTTAACACCAATAACGCTGCTGTTTAACACCAATAACGCTGCTGTTTAACTCCAATAACGCTGCTGTTTAACTCCAAAAACACTGCTGTGTAACTCCAATAATGATGCTGTTTAACTCCAATAACGCTGCTGTATAACTCCAATAACGCTGCTGTTTAACACCAATAACACTGCTGTTTAACTCCAAAAACGCTGCTGTTTAACTCCAATAACACTGCTGTGTAACTCCAATAACGATGCTGTTTAACACCAATAACGCTGCTGTCTAACTCCAAAAACGCTGCTGTTTAACACCAATAACACTGCTGTTTAACAACAATAACACTGCTGTTTAACACCAATAACGCTGCTGTTTAACACCAATAACGCTGCAGTTTAACACCAAAAACGCTGCTGTTTAACTCCAATAACGCTGCTGTTTAACACCAATAACACTGCTGTTTAACTCCAAAAACGCTGCTGTTTAACTCCAATAACACTGCTGTGTAACTCCAATAACGATGCTGTTTAACACCAATAACGCTGCTGTCTAACTCCAAAAACGCTGCTGTTTAACACCAATAACACTGCTGTTTAACAACAATAACACTGCTGTTTAACACCAATAACGCTGCTGTTTAACTCCAATAACGCTGCTGTTTAACTCCAATAACGCTGCTGTTTAACACCAATAACATTGCTGTTTAACTCCAATAACGCTGCTGTTTTACACCAATAACGCTGCTGTTTAACACCAATAACGCTGCAGTTTAACACCAAAAACGCTGCTGTTTAACTCCAATAACGCTGCTGTTTAACACCAAAAACGCTGTAGTTTAAGACCAATAACGCTGCTGTTTAATTTCAATACCGCGGCTGTTTAACTCCAATAACGCTGCAGTTTAACACACCAATAATGCTGCTGTTTAATTTCAATACCACGGCCGTTTAACTCCAACAACGCTGCAGTATAATATCAATTACGCTGCTGTTTCACACAAATAACGCTGCAGTATAATACCAATAATTCTGCCTTTAAACAGCAATAACAGTGCTGTTTAACTCCAATAACGCTGCTGTATAACACCAAGAACATTATTGTTTAACACCAATAACGCTGCTGTTTAACATCAATAACGCTGCTGTTAAGTCGAGTCACAGCGCTGTTTAACACCAATAACGCGGCTCTTTAACTCCAATAACACTGCTGTTGAGAACCAATAACATTGCTGTTTAACACCAATAACGCTGCTGTTTAACTCCAATAACGCTGCTGTTTAACACCAATAACGCTGCTGTTTAACTCCAATAACACTGCTGTGTAACTCCAATAAAGTCGCTGTTTAACACCAATAACGTTGCAGTTTAACACTAATAACTCTGAAGTTTAACACCAATAACGCTGCTGTTTAACTCTAATAACGCTGCTGTTTAATAACAAAAACGCGGCTGTTTAACACCAATAACACTGCAGTTTAACACCAATAACGCTGCTGTTTAACACCAATAACTCTGCAGTTTAACACCAATAACGCTGCTGTTTAACTCCAATAACGCTGCTGTTTAACACCAATAACGCTGCTGTATAACTCCAATAACGCTGCTGTTTAACTCCAATAACACTGCTGTTGAGAACCAATAACATTGCTGTTTAACACCAATAACGCTGCTGTTTAACTCCAATAACGCTGCTGTTTAACACCAATAACGCTGCTGTTTAACTCCAATAACACTGCTGTGTAACTACAATAAAGTCGCTGTTTAACACCAATAACGTTGCAGTTTAACACTAATAACTCTGAAGTTTAACACCAATAACGCTGCTGTTTAACTCTAATAACGCTGCTGTTTAATAACAAAAACGCGGCTGTTTAACACCAATAACACTGCAGTTTAACACCAATAACGCTGCTGTTTAACACCAATAACTCTGCAGTTTAACACCAATAACGCTGCTGTTTAACTCCAATAACGCTGCTGTTTAACACCAATAACGCTGCTGTATAACTCCAATAACGCTGCTGTTTAACTCCAATAACACTGCTGTTTAACAACAATAACGCTGCTGTTTAACTCCAATAACGCTGCTGTTTAACTCCAATAACACTGCTGTGTAACTCCAATAACGCTGCAGTTTAACACCAATAACGCTGCTGTATAACTCCAATAACGCTGCTGTTTAACACCAATAACGCTGCTGTTTAACTCCAATAACGCTGCTGTTTAACTCCAATAACGCTGCTGTTTAACTCCAATAACACTGCTGTGTAACTCCAATAACGATGCTGTTTAACTCCAATAACGCTGCTGTATAACTCCAATAACGCTGCTGTTTAACACCAATAACACTGCTGTTTAACTCCAATAACTCTGCTGTTTAACTCCAATAACACTGCTGTGTAACTCCAATAACGATGCTGTTTAACACCAATAACGCTGCTGTTTAACACCAATAACACTGCTGTTTAACAACAATAACAGTGCTGTCTAACACCAATAACGCTGCTGTTTAACTCTAATAACGCTGCTGTTTAATAACAAAAACGCGGCTGTTTAACACCAATAACACTGCAGTTTAACTCCAATAACGCTGCTGTTTAACACCAATAACGCTGCTATTTAACTCCAATAACGCTGCTGTTTAACTCCAATAACGCTGCTGTTTACACCAATAACGCAGCAGTTTAACACAAATAATGCTGCTGATTAACACCAATAAGACTGCTGTTTAAATCCAATAACGCTGTTGATTAATACCAATAACGCTGTAGCTTAACACCATTAACGCTTCTGTTTAAAACCAATATCGCTGCTGTTTAACAGCAATAAGGCTGCTGTTTAACACCAATAATGTTGCTGTTTAAATCCATTAACGATGTTGTTTAACAACAATAACGCTGCTGTTTAAGAACCATAACGCTGCTGTTTAAGAACAATAACTCTGCTGTTTAACATCAATAATGCTGCTGTTTAATACCAATAACGCTGCCGTTTAACACCAATAACGCTGCTGTTTAACTCCAATAACACTGCTGTGAAACTCCAATAAAGTTGCTGTTTAACACCAATAACGTTGCAGTTTAACACTAATAACACTGAAGTTTAACACCAATAACGCTGCTGTTTAACACCAATAACTCTGCAGTTTAACACCAATAACGCTGCTGTTTAACACCAATAACTCTGCAGTTTAAAACCAATAACGCTGCTGTTTAACTCCAATAACGCTGCTGCTTAACACCAATAACGCTGCTGTATAACTCCAATAACGCTGCTGTTTAACTCCAATAACACTGCAGTTTAACAACAATAACGCTGCTGTTTAACTTCAATAACGCTGCTGTTTAACTCCAATAACACTGCTGTGTAACTCCAATAACGCTGCTGTTTAACACCAATAACGCTGCTGTATAACTCCAATAACGCTGCTGTTTAACACCAATAACGCTGCTGTTTAACACCAATAACGCTGCTGTTTAACACCAATAACGCTGCTGTTTAACTCCAATAACACTGCTGTGTAACTCCAATAACGATGCTGTTTAACTCCAATAACGCTGCTGTATAACTCCAATAACGCTGCTGTTTAACACCAATAACACTGCTGTTTAACTCCAATAACACTGCTGTTTAACTCCAATAACACTGCTGTGTAACTCCAATAATGATGCTGTTTAACACCAATAACGCTGCTGTTTAACACCAATAACACTGCTGTTTAACAACAATAACACTGCTGTTTAACACCAATAACGCTGCTGTTTAACTCCAATAACGCTGCTGTTTAACTCCAATAACGCTGCTGTTTAACACCAATAACATTGCTGTTTAACTCCAATAACGCTGCTGTTTTACACCAATAACGCTGCTGTTTAACACCAATAACGCTGCAGTTTAACACCAAAAACGCTGCTGTTTAACTCCAATAACGCTGCTGTGTAACACCAAAAACGCTGCTGTTTAAGAGCAATAACGCTGCTGTTTAATTTCAATACCGCGGCTGTTTAACTCCAATAACGCTGCAGTTTAACACACCAATAATGCTGCTGTTTAATTTCAATACCACGGCCGTTTAACTCCAACAACGCTGCAGTATAATATCAATTACGCTGCTGTTTCACACAAATAACGCTGCAGTATAATACCAATAATGCTGCCTTTAAACAGCAATAACAGTGCTGTTTAACTCCAATAACGCTGCTGTATAACACCAAGAACATTATTGTTTAACACCAATAACGCTGCTGTTTAACATCAATAACGCTGCTGTTAAGTCGAGTCACAGCGCTGTTTAACACCAATAACGCGGCTGTTTAACTCCAATAACACTGCTGTTGAGAACCAATAACATTGCTGTTTAACACCAATAACGCTGCTGTTTAACTCCAATAACGCTGCTGTTTAACACCAATAACGCTGCTGTTTAACTCCAATAACACTGCTGTGTATCTCCAATAAATTTGCTGTTTAACACCAATAACGTTGCAGTTTAACACTAATAACTCTGAAGTTTAACACCAATAACGCTGCTGTTTAACTCTAATAACGCTGCTGTTTAATAACAAAAATGCGGCTGTTTAACACCAATAACACTGCAGTTTAACACCAATAACGCTGCTGTTTAACACCAATAACTCTGCAGTTTAACACCAATAACGCTGCTGTTTAACTCCAATAACGCTGCTGTTTAACACCAATAACGCTGCTGTATAACTCCAATAACGCTGCTGTTTAACTCCAATAACACTGCTGATTAACAACAATAATGCTGCTGTTTAACTCCAATAACGCAGCTGTTTAACTCCAATAACACTGCTGTATAACTCCAATAACGCTGCTGTTTAACTCCAATATCACTGCTGTTTAACAACAATAACGCTGCTGTTTAACTCCAATAACGCTGCTGTTTAACTCCAATAACACTGCTGTGTAACTCCAATAACGCTGCTGTTTAACACCAATAACGCTGCTGTATAACTCCAATAACGCTGCTGTTTAACACCAATAACGCTGCAGTTTAACACCAAAAACGCTGCTGTTTAACTCCAATAACGCTGCTGTTTAACACCAAAAACGCTGTAGTTTAAGACCAATAACGCTGCTGTTTAATTTCAATACCGCGGCTGTTTAACTCCAATAACGCTGCAGTTTAACACACCAATAATGCTGCTGTTTAATTTCAATACCACGGCCGTTTAACTCCAACAACGCTGCAGTATAATATCAATTACGCTGCTGTTTCACACAAATAACGCTGCAGTATAATACCAATAATTCTGCCTTTAAACAGCAATAACAGTGCTGTTTAACTCCAATAACGCTGCTGTATAACACCAAGAACATTATTGTTTAACACCAATAACGCTGCTGTTTAACATCAATAACGCTGCTGTTAAGTCGAGTCACAGCGCTGTTTAACACCAATAACGCGGCTCTTTAACTCCAATAACACTGCTGTTGAGAACCAATAACATTGCTGTTTAACACCAATAACGCTGCTGTTTAACTCCAATAACGCTGCTGTTTAACACCAATAACGCTGCTGTTTAACTCCAATAACACTGCTGTGTAACTCCAATAAAGTCGCTGTTTAACACCAATAACGTTGCAGTTTAACACTAATAACTCTGAAGTTTAACACCAATAACGCTGCTGTTTAACTCTAATAACGCTGCTGTTTAATAACAAAAACGCGGCTGTTTAACACCAATAACACTGCAGTTTAACACCAATAACGCTGCTGTTTAACACCAATAACTCTGCAGTTTAACACCAATAACGCTGCTGTTTAACTCCAATAACGCTGCTGTTTAACACCAATAACGCTGCTGTATAACTCCAATAACGCTGCTGTTTAACTCCAATAACACTGCTGTTGAGAACCAATAACATTGCTGTTTAACACCAATAACGCTGCTGTTTAACTCCAATAACGCTGCTGTTTAACACCAATAACGCTGCTGTTTAACTCCAATAACACTGCTGTGTAACTACAATAAAGTCGCTGTTTAACACCAATAACGTTGCAGTTTAACACTAATAACTCTGAAGTTTAACACCAATAACGCTGCTGTTTAACTCTAATAACGCTGCTGTTTAATAACAAAAACGCGGCTGTTTAACACCAATAACACTGCAGTTTAACACCAATAACGCTGCTGTTTAACACCAATAACTCTGCAGTTTAACACCAATAACGCTGCTGTTTAACTCCAATAACGCTGCTGTTTAACACCAATAACGCTGCTGTATAACTCCAATAACGCTGCTGTTTAACTCCAATAACACTGCTGTTTAACAACAATAACGCTGCTGTTTAACTCCAATAACGCTGCTGTTTAACTCCAATAACACTGCTGTGTAACTCCAATAACGCTGCAGTTTAACACCAATAACGCTGCTGTATAACTCCAATAACGCTGCTGTTTAACACCAATAACGCTGCTGTTTAACTCCAATAACGCTGCTGTTTAACTCCAATAACGCTGCTGTTTAACTCCAATAACACTGCTGTGTAACTCCAATAACGATGCTGTTTAACTCCAATAACGCTGCTGTATAACTCCAATAACGCTGCTGTTTAACACCAATAACACTGCTGTTTAACTCCAATAACTCTGCTGTTTAACTCCAATAACACTGCTGTGTAACTCCAATAACGATGCTGTTTAACACCAATAACGCTGCTGTTTAACACCAATAACACTGCTGTTTAACAACAATAACAGTGCTGTTTAACACCAATAACGCTGCTGTTTAACTCTAATAACGCTGCTGTTTAATAACAAAAACGCGGCTGTTTAACACCAATAACACTGCAGTTTAACTCCAATAACGCTGCTGTTTAACACCAATAACGCTGCTATTTAACTCCTATAACGCTGCTGTTTAACTCCAATAACGCTGCTGTTTACACCAATAACGCAGCAGTTTAACACAAATAATGCTGCTGATTAACACCAATAAGACTGCTGTTTAAATCCAATAACGCTGTTGATTAATACCAATAACGCTGTAGCTTAACACCATTAACGCTTCTGTTTAAAACCAATATCGCTGCTGTTTAACAGCAATAAGGCTGCTGTTTAACACCAATAATGTTGCTGTTTAAATCCATTAACGATGTTGTTTAACAACAATAACGCTGCTGTTTAAGAACCATAACGCTGCTGTTTAAGAACAATAACGCTGCTGTTTAACATCAATAATGCTGCTGTTTAATACCAATAACGCTGCCGTTTAACACCAATAACGCTGCTGTTTAACTCCAATAACACTGCTGTGAAACTCCAATAAAGTTGCTGTTTAACACCAATAACGTTGCAGTTTAACACTAATAACACTGAAGTTTAACACCAATAACGCTGCTGTTTAACACCAATAACTCTGCAGTTTAACACCAATAACGCTGCTGTTTAACACCAATAACTCTGCAGTTTAACACCAATAACGCTGCTGTTTAACTCCAATAACGCTGCTGTTTAACACCAATAACGCTGCTGTATAACTCCAATAACGCTGCTGTTTAACTCCAATAACACTGCAGTTTAACAACAATAACGCTGCTGTTTAACTTCAATAACGCTGCTGTTTAACTCCAATAACACTGCTGTGTAACTCCAATAACGCTGCTGTTTAACACCAATAACGCTGCTGTATAACTCCAATAACGCTGCTGTTTAACACCAATAACGCTGCTGTTTAACACCAATAACGCTGCTGTTTAACACCAATAACGCTGCTGTTTAACTCCAATAACACTGCTGTGTAACTCCAATAACGATGCTGTTTAACTCCAATAACGCTGCTGTATAACTCCAATAACGCTGCTGTTTAACACCAATAACACTGCTGTTTAACTCCAATAACACTGCTGTTTAACTCCAATAACACTGCTGTGTAACTCCAATAACGATGCTGTTTAACACCAATAACGCTGCTGTTTAACACCAATAACACTGCTGTTTAACAACAATAACACTGCTGTTTAACACCAATAACGCTGCTGTTTAACTCCAATAACGCTGCTGTTTAACTCCAATAACGCTGCTGTTTAACACCAATAACATTGCTGTTTAACTCCAATAACGCTGCTGTTTTACACCAATAACGCTGCTGTTTAACACCAATAACGCTGCAGTTTAACACCAAAAACGCTGCTGTTTAACTCCAATAACGCTGCTGTGTAACACCAAAAACGCTGCTGTTTAAGAGCAATAACGCTGCTGTTTAATTTCAATACCGCGGCTGTTTAACTCCAATAACGCTGCAGTTTAACACACCAATAATGCTGCTGTTTAATTTCAATACCACGGCCGTTTAACTCCAACAACGCTGCAGTATAATATCAATTACGCTGCTGTTTCACACAAATAACGCTGCAGTATAATACCAATAATGCTGCCTTTAAACAGCAATAACAGTGCTGTTTAACTCCAATAACGCTGCTGTATAACACCAAGAACATTATTGTTTAACACCAATAACGCTGCTGTTTAACATCAATAACGCTGCTGTTAAGTCGAGTCACAGCGCTGTTTAACACCAATAATGCGGCTGTTTAACTCCAATAACACTGCTGTTGAGAACCAATAACATTGCTGTTTAACACCAATAACGCTGCTGTTTAACTCCAATAACGCTGCTGTTTAACACCAATAACGCTGCTGTTTAACTCCAATAACACTGCTGTGTATCTCCAATAAAGTTGCTGTTTAACACCAATAACGTTGCAGTTTAACACTAATAACTCTGAAGTTTAACACCAATAACGCTGCTGTTTAACTCTAATAACGCTGCTGTTTAATAACAAAAATGCGGCTGTTTAACACCAATAACACTGCAGTTTAACACCAATAACGCTGCTGTTTAACACCAATAACTCTGCAGTTTAACACCAATAACGCTGCTGTTTAACTCCAATAACGCTGCTGTTTAACACCAATAACGCTGCTGTATAACTCCAATAACGCTGCTGTTTAACTCCAATAACACTGCTGATTAACAACAATAATGCTGCTGTTTAACTCCAATAACGCAGCTGTTTAACTCCAATAACACTGCTGTATAACTCCAATAACGCTGCTGTTTAACTCCAATATCACTGCTGTTTAACAACAATAACGCTGCTGTTTAACTCCAATAACGCTGCTGTTTAACTCCAATAACACTGCTGTGTAACTCCAATAACGCTGCTGTTTAACACCAATAACGCTGCTGTATAACTCCAATAACGCTGCTGTTTAACACCAATAACGCTGCTGTTTAACACCAATAACGCTGCTGTTTAACTCCAATAACACTGCTGATTAACAACAATAACGCTGCTGTTTAACTCCAATAACGCTGCTGTTTAACACCAATAACGCTGCTGTATAACTCCAATAACGCTGCTGTTTAACTCCAATAACACTGCTGATTAACAATAACGCTGCTGTTTAACTCCAATAACGCTGCTGTTTAACACCAATAACGCTGCTGTATAACTCCAATAACGCTGCTGTTTAACTCCAATAACACTGCTGTTTAACAACAATAACGCTGCTGTTTAACTCCAATAACGCTGCTGTTTAACTCCAATAACACTGCTGTGTAACTCCAATAACGCTGCTGTTTAACACCAATAACGCTGCTGTATAACTCCAATAACGCTGCTGTTTAACACCAATAACGCTGCTGTTTAACACCAATAACGCTGCTGTTTAACTCCAATAACGCTGCTGTTTAACTCCAATAACACTGCTGTGTAACTCCAATAACGATGCTGTTTAACTCCAATAACGCTGCTGTATAACGCCAATAACGCTGCTGTTTAACACCAATAACACTGCTGTTTAACTCCAATAACACTGCTGTTTAACTCCAATAACACTGCTGTGTAACTCCAATAACGATGCTGTTTAACACCAATAACGCTGCTGTTTAACACCAATAACACTGCTGTTTAACAACAATAACACTGCTGTTTAACACCAATAACGCTGCTGTTTAACTCCAATAAAGCTGCTGTTTAACTCCAATAACGCTGCTGTTTAACACCAATAACATTGCTGTTTAACTCCAATAACGCTGCTGTTTTACACCAATAACGCTGCTGTTTAACACCAATAACGCTGCTGTTTAACTCCAATAACACTGCTGTGTAACTCCAATAAAGTTGCTGTTTAACACCAAAAACGTTGCAGTTTAACACTAATAACTCTGAAGTTTAACACCAATAACGCTGCTGTTTAACTCTAATAACGCTGCTGTTTAATAACAAAAATGCGGCTGTTTAACACCAATAACACTGCAGTTTAACACCAATAACGCTGCTGTTTAACACCAATAACTCTGCAGTTTAACACCAATAACGCTGCTGTTTAACTCCAATAACGCTGCTGTTTAACACCAATAACGCTGCTGTATAACTCCAATAACGCTGCTGTTTAACTCCAATAACACTGCTGATTAACAACAATAACGCTGCTGTTTAACTCCAATAACGCAGCTGTTTAACTCCAATAACACTGCTGTGTAACTCCAATAACGCTGCTGTTTAACACCAATAACGCTGCTGTATAACTCCAATAACGCTGCTGTTTAACACCAATAACGCTGCTGTTTAACACCAATAACGCTGCTGTTTAACTCCAATAACGCTGCTGTTTAACTCCAATAACACTGCTGTGTAACTCCAATAATGATGCTGTTTAACTCCAATAACGCTGCTGTGTAACTCCAATAACGCTGCTGTTTAACACCAATAACGCTGCTGTATAACTCCAATAACGCTGCTGTTTAACACCAATAACGCTGCTGTTTAACACCAATAACGCTGCTGTTTAACTCCAATAACACTGCTGATTAACAACAATAACGCTGCTGTTTAACTCCAATAACGCTGCTGTTTAACACCAATAACGCTGCTGTATAACTCCAATAACGCTGCTGTTTAACTCCAATAACACTGCTGATTAACAATAACGCTGCTGTTTAACTCCAATAACGCTGCTGTTTAACACCAATAACGCTGCTGTATAACTCCAATAACGCTGCTGTTTAACTCCAATAACACTGCTGTTTAACAACAATAACGCTGCTGTTTAACTCCAATAACGCTGCTGTTTAACTCCAATAACACTGCTGTGTAACTCCAATAACGCTGCTGTTTAACACCAATAACGCTGCTGTATAACTCCAATAACGCTGCTGTTTAACACCAATAACGCTGCTGTTTAACACCAATAACGCTGCTGTTTAACTCCAATAACGCTGCTGTTTAACTCCAATAACACTGCTGTGTAACTCCAATAACGATGCTGTTTAACTCCAATAACGCTGCTGTATAACGCCAATAACGCTGCTGTTTAACACCAATAACACTGCTGTTTAACTCCAATAACACTGCTGTTTAACTCCAATAACACTGCTGTGTAACTCCAATAACGATGCTGTTTAACACCAATAACGCTGCTGTTTAACACCAATAACACTGCTGTTTAACAACAATAACACTGCTGTTTAACACCAATAACGCTGCTGTTTAACTCCAATAAAGCTGCTGTTTAACTCCAATAACGCTGCTGTTTAACACCAATAACATTGCTGTTTAACTCCAATAACGCTGCTGTTTTACACCAATAACGCTGCTGTTTAACACCAATAACGCTGCTGTTTAACTCCAATAACACTGCTGTGTAACTCCAATAAAGTTGCTGTTTAACACCAAAAACGTTGCAGTTTAACACTAATAACTCTGAAGTTTAACACCAATAACGCTGCTGTTTAACTCTAATAACGCTGCTGTTTAATAACAAAAATGCGGCTGTTTAACACCAATAACACTGCAGTTTAACACCAATAACGCTGCTGTTTAACACCAATAACTCTGCAGTTTAACACCAATAACGCTGCTGTTTAACTCCAATAACGCTGCTGTTTAACACCAATAAC